>NW_007377708.1:0-77479 GCF_000475195.1 Diaphorina citri
CGCGGGATTCGAACGGGAAATATTTAGTAGCTTTCTTTATAAGTTAGCATGAAGTAAGTAGGGTACCTACCTATATCTAGATGTTGTATAATTTTATTATGTTGATTTCTCTCTCGCTCTCTCAGAAGGGAAGTGGAGCTAAATTACTTGATTATGATTATTTCGAGTATAGTTAGCTTTAATTTTATTATTTTTTCTTCTTCTTTTTGAGAAATCAGGAATTCTGGTAGCCCTCCCCTATAGCATCGCTTCTGACTCTGACTGTATATCTAGATGTTGTATAATTTTATAATGTTGATTTCTCTCTTGATTATGATTATTTCGAGTATAGTTAGCTTTATTTTTATCATTATATTATTTTTTCTTCTTCTTCTTTTTTAAAAATCAGGAATTCTGGTAGCCCTCCCCTATAGCATCGCTTCTGACCCATGAGCTCACGGTATGTGATGGTAGTGCGTCGTAGCGATCTGGCGGTCACTCTGAACTTCGCCGCTCCTGGCGTCATTTTGAATCGCGTGATGTTGACGTTGTCACTCCGTTATTTTATTCAAATTTCAGCCCCGGAAAAAATTCTAAAAAAGAGGTGGACTCCCCTTTTTTCCCATTTATATGATAATAATATTGTAAACAGTTTCCGAAAGTTGAGGATATTTTCGTGTAAAGGAATGTTTTGTGTCTCAAATGACAACTTCACTGTTTTTCATAAGAACTTCCACAGCTCGACACGTTTCCGTGGAAAACGAAAACCGACACAAAAGAAGCGTGATATTTAAAACTCGAGAACGGAAACCGGTGAGAGATGTAAATTGATAAAGAGGAGAGATAGGGTGAAGAGACCGAAAAAGGGTTGATGGAAGGGAGAGCTAAAGAGAAGAAGACTATGAGGAAAAAGAGAGATAGGGTAAGAGAACGAAAAAAGAAGGAGAAGAAGAGTATGGATCGTAGGGAAAAGGAAGAAAAAGAAACATGGGAGGGAGAAGGAGAAAAACAGAAAAGGTAGGGTAAGAGACCGAAAAAGAAGAAGAAATGAAAAAGGATGGATGAGAGGAGAGGGAAGAAAAAGGCTAGTGGTGGGCGGCAGGAAGAGGGAAGGCATAGAAGGGTGGGAAGGGAGGGAGAGGAAAAAGATAGATGGGAGGGAGAGAAATTCGGAAGAACGGGAGAAGGAGAAGAAGTATGAATAGGAGGGAGTGCATGATATGAAAAGCTCTGAATGTATGCAGGTAATATTAAAGACTTTTCACAGTTTTCTGTCTCTGATTTGAATAGAATTTTATTTCTTGTGACAATTTTCCAGTAGCTAGGAAATGAATTTCCTAGAAAAGAAGATTCGACATTTCGCAATATTGAAGTTGAAGTTTGTTACATCTTCTTACCTATCTACGATCTACGCGTATATCTTGATGTACGAGGTACAAGTACATTTTATACGATTTACTCGTATGTAGGTTAGTATCTTGTTTTCTTGCTCAAAATTTCGTCTGTATTGTGTGAAAAAAGACCGCAGCCAAAACTTGACATGTTTATAAGAGTTCGGATCCAAATTGTATTCCAAATTGGGAAAAAATACAACAGCGAGAAGGTGGGTACCATTAAACCATCCTGGTGACATTAACAAGTAAACTAAAATTGAATCTGTTTATAGAGAGAATTTGAGGGAAAAAGAGGAGAGGAAAGAGTGAGCGGAGGGGGATAGAGGGAGGGAGAGAGCGGAGGGGGATAGAGGGAGAGAGCGAGTGAGACGGAAGGGAGAGAGGTGGAAGAAAGAGCTAGAGAGGGGGAGGAAAAAAGAGAGGAGGGAGGGATAGGAGGGAAGGAAAAAGAGGAGGGAGCTGTTTATGGAGACAATTTAAGAGTGAGAAAGAGAGATGAGGGAGGAGAGAAAGAGAAAAGGTAGAGAGGAGGATAGAAGGCAAGGAAGGGAGAGGGAGGAGAGAAAGAGGAAGAAAAAAGGGAGAGAGACAGGGAGGTGGAAGTGAATCTGAATATTTTTAAAATAAATAAAATTGATGGCAAAAACGATTGGAATGGAAAATACACCGTGTGACAGGTTTACTGCAGGCCGCCCTTACACGAGACATTGGGGGGGCCCATGTGAAAAATGATGTCCATGTCCCTGTCAATCCCGATATTGGCAGCTAGAGTAACGAGTGAGTGAGTTAGAAAAAGAATCACTCTGAAGTGGACTACTCGGTCAATGAGTTAGATCCTAACTTCCAATACCTAATATGTAGGTAGTAGGTATAGATTGAAGAGTGAGTTACGTATTTTAGGATGTGACTCATTGATTGAATTAGTCTACTTAAAATATTAAAATTTACGACTTAATCTTTCACATATATAGGGCGTTGAAGAGCCTCTTAGTCAGCCTGAAGGTAATTGCTTTGGGCTGACATTTGGTTTTGGCTTCAAAAATTTCGAAGTGGATGCCCTTCGCACACTCAGCCTTAGCTATTTATTTAGTAAGGGACATTTCAGGCTAGTCTACTCCCTGTTTAAAGTCCCCCAGCTAGACCAAGCTGGTCTACTCTCTGTTTAAAGTCCCCCAGCCAAACACACAACGTAGGTATGTATAACGTAAAGGGTAACCTTATGAATATATTAGGGTGGTGGAAATATTCAGAGCAAGTCAATCACATTGTCCTGTGTGTCTATGTGTGATGGCAGAGAGGAAATGTAATAAATGGACAATGACCATGTCAGTCTAGTGGAAGAAGCGGGGTTCAATTCCTGTCGGGGTAAAAAAAAAAAAAAAACTATTTTACCACGTTGCCACACAATATCTCCTCCATCACGACCCAGTTCTGGCGAAAAAATAAATAACCAAACAATTCTCTATTTTATCACGGAGGCAATAAAAGAAAGTTCAGAGGAGAAGAAGATAAAATATACATAACAAATACTACGTAGATACTTTATTAATTTATTTTTTCCCTTTATCTTGAATCATAAAATGTGTTTTATTACATACGAGCGGAATGTGTTTGAGATAAAAACGAGCGGAGGTTTAAAATAAAAAGCCTTGAAATTAAATAATATATTACATTGAGAGTGTCTATTGTATGTATGCTGATGGGTTTATGGGTCTTGAGATTTCTGATACAATCTGGTAAAAGTAGAGAATACTTCATCAGCCTCGGAGATTTGGATACAGAGTCACACAACTTGGATAATGGATAACTTTAAATGAAGAATAGAAGAAGAAAATGAAAATACAGGACTATGGGGTATGGGTAACTAAGATTTGTATGAATGCCTGGTAATAGTACTGAGTATGCAATGTGCACAGCATTACATACTGGATTTACTAATAATTTTTTTTTTTTTTTTAAAGAGGTTTGACAGAGGGAGCTGTAACTTCTATGGTCTTATCGTCCCGAAATCGAAGAGAGAAGGAAGACAGGATAGGAAAAAGCCAGTAACTAAGATTTGTATGAATGCCTGGTAATAGTACTGAGTATGCAATGTGCACAGCATTACATACTGGATTTACTAATAAATTTTTAAAAGTGACTCAAAGTTACAAAATTTGACCCGTACAAACAGAGATCTCAATTTACCGTGGTCTCGTTAATAGATCCTCGTTTTCTCCATTGATGTAGATCGCAATAACTCCCCAATTCCCTGTCTTGAGCGTCTATTTTCCACGTTCTTCTCCCAACTTTCACAAGAGGGTCTTCCCATTTCAATGGTGGTCGGCCTGCGGATCTCAAGTTAAAGCATGTAATAATGTCGTTTCCTCCCGGAGAAGAAGTATGAATAGGAGGGAGTGCATGATATGAAAAGCTCTGAATGTATGCAGGTAATATTAAAGACTTTTCACAGTTTTCTGAGATCGGAAGAGCGAGAGAAGAAGTATGAATAGGAGGGAGTGCATGATATGAAAAGCTCTGAATGTATGCAGGTAATATTAAAGACTTTTCACAGTTTTCTGACTCTGATTTGAATAGAATTTTATTTCTTGTGACAATTTTCCAGCAGCTAGGAAATGAATTTCCTAGAAAAGAAGATTCGACATTTCACAATATTGAAGTTGAATCTTCTTACCTATCTACGATCTACGCGTATATCTTGATGTACGAGGTACAAGTACATTTTATACGATTTACTCGTATGTAGGTTAGTAGTTTTCTGTCTCTGATTTGAATAGAATTTTATTTCTTGTGACAATTTTCCAGTAGCTAGGAAATGAATTTCCTAGAAAAGAAGATTCGACATTTCGCAATATTGAAGTTGAAGTTTGTTACATCTTCTTACCTATCTACGATCTACGCGTATATCTTGATGTACGAGGTACAAGTACATTTTATACGATTTACTCGTATGTAGGTTAGTATCTTGTTTTCTTGCTCAAAATTTCGTCTGTATTGTGTGAAAAAAGACCGCAGCCAAAACTTGACATGTTTATAAGAGTTCGGATCCAAATTGTATTCCAAATTGGGAAAAAATACAACAGCGAGAAGGTGGGTACCACTAAACCATCCTGGTGACATTAAGAAGTAAACTAAAATAAAATTGAATCTGTTTATAGAGAGAATTTGAGGGAAAAAGAGGAGAGGAAAGAGTGAGCGGAGGGGGATAGAGGGAGGGAGAGAGCGGAGGGGGATAGAGGGAGAGAGCGAGTGAGACGGAAGGGAGAGAGGTGGAAGAAAGAGCTAGAGAGGGGGAGGAAAAAAGAGAGGAGGGAGGGATAGGAGGGAAGGAAAAAGAGGAGGGAATTGTTAGCTCACGTCTGTAGAAAAAGATTAGTAGAAGAAAAGAAGAATGTTTCAAAAAACAAAAATGTTGACAAAAAAAGGTCAAGTTTTGCATGAGTAGGGGTGATCTAGTCAAACTAATGGTATCAATATCAACCTCAGCATTAAAATACTGCTTATTTCACATTTCACATTTTCCTGTCCCTTAGGTTTATGCTTTTGTAAATATATCTTTCAGTGCTCCAGAATTAGCCACATAAATTCAAATCGTGAAGTCACCCAAACATAAAACTCTCTAGGGGACTTCGGACAGAGCAAACGCTTCCTAGTATTTTAGGAGCATTAGGCAACAAATATCTATGGCGCCCCCTAAATGAAAGGATTGCCGTCAAAGAAGGTCATTCGGCCGTAAAAAGCGAAGGAAAAAAGGATAAATCCGTGCCAAAACGAAACCTAAAACGAATTTTGGAATAATATGATGACGTTTTATTTACATTTTGTTTAATCTAGAAAAATGGTATTTCTTCATTATAAAAAAAGGGAAAAACTTTAGAATTTTTTTTTATATTGAATTAATATTGTTCTTGTTGTTTATTTTTCTGAAGTTGAAAATATATTAAAATTTTCAACTCACTCTTGACGAGCGCTCCTCTATTTGCGGTCTTCACTTTTGGAACATGCCTCGTACTTACAGGTCTACTAAGAGATATTTAATGAAAAGCGGACTACATGAACGTTTATCTTGAAATACTTGAATACTGTATTCATCACAGGGAAATTTTGTTAATCTCCAAAGAGAAGAAAAAAAGCTCTTGACTATGTAGGTTAGTATCTTGTTTTCTTGCTCAAAATTTCGTATCTATTGTGTGAAAAAAGACCGCAGCCAAAACTTGACATGTTTATAAGAGTTCGGATCCAAATTGTATTCCAAATTGGGAAAAAATACAACAGCGAGAAGGTGGGTACCATTAAACCATCCTGGTGACATTAACAAGTAAACTAAAATTGAATCTGTTTATAGAGAGAATTTGAGGGAAAAAGAGGAGAGGAGAGAGTGAGCGGAGGGGGATAGAGGGAGGGAGAGAGCGGAGGGGGATAGAGGGAGAGAGCGAGTGAGGCGGAAGGGAGAGAGGTGGAAGAAAGAGCTAGAGAGGGGGAGGAAAAAAGAGAGGAGGGAGGGATAGGAGGGAAGGAAAAAGAGGAGGGAGCTGTTTATGGAGACAATTTAAGAGTGAGAAAGAGAGATGAGGGAGGAGAGAAAGAGAAAAGGTAGAGAGGAGGATAGAAGGCAAGGAAGGGAGAGAGGGAGGAGAGAAAGAGGAAGAAAAAAGGGAGAGAGACAGGGAGGTGGAAGTGAATCTGAATATTTTTAAAATAAATAAAATTGATGGCAAAAACGATTGGAATGGAAAATACACCGTGTGACAGGTTTACTGCAGGCCGCCCTTACACGAGACATTGGGGGGACCATGTGAAAAATGATGCCCATGTCCCTGTCAATCCCGATATTGGCAGTTAGAGTAACGAGTGAGTGAGTTAGAAAAAGAATTACTCTGAAGTGGACTACTCGGTCAATGAGTTAGATCCTAACTTCCAATACCTAATATGTAGGTAGTATTATTTTAGGATCTGAATCATTGATTGAATTAGTCTACTTCAAATATTAAAATTTACGACTTAATTTTCACATACATATATAGGGAGTTGAGAGCCTCTCAGTCAGCCTGAAGGTAATTGCTTTGGGCTGACATTTGGTTTTGGCTTCAAAAATTTCGAAGTGGATGCCCTTCGCACCCTCAGCCTTAGCTATTTATTTAGTAAGGGACATTTCAGGCTGGTATACTCCCTGTTTAAAGTCCCCCAGCTAGACCAAGCTGGTCTACTCTCTGTTTAAAGTCCCCCAGCCAAACACACAACGTAGGTATGTAAATGGTTTATTTCTTGTAGGTAACTCAAACAATCTCTTTCTGATGTTCCTATACATATAAGTACACATTAGTACTTTTCAGGAACATTACCTATGTATGTTATATTATGATGTACATAATTCTCTTTTCCTAGCATGGCATGTTACTCGTCTGCCGAGTTATACCCAGAAGGAAGTGGGAGGAAAAGGTGCTAGCTAGATCAAGACAAGTATAAAATTGATGGCAAAAACGATTGGAATGGAAAATACACCGTGTGACAGGTTTACTGCAGGCCGCCCTTACACGAGACATTGGGGGGGCCCATGTGAAAAATGATGTCCATGTCCCTGTCAATCCCGATATTGGCAGCTAGAGTAACGAGTGAGTGAGTTAGAAAAAGAATCACTCTGAAGTGGACTACTCGGTCAATGAGTTAGATCCTAACTTCCAATACCTAATATGTAGGTAGTAGGTATAGATTGAAGAGTGAGTTACGTATTTTAGGATGTGACTCATTGATTGAATTAGTCTACTTAAAATATTAAAATTTACGACTTAATCTTTCACATATATAGGGCGTTGAAGAGCCTCTTAGTCAGCCTGAAGGTAATTGCTTTGGGCTGACATTTGGTTTTGGCTTCAAAAATTTCGAAGTGGATGCCCTTCGCACACTCAGCCTTAGCTATTTATTTAGTAAGGGACATTTCAGGCTAGTCTACTCCCTGTTTAAAGTCCCCCAGCTAGACCAAGCTGGTCTACTCTCTGTTTAAAGTCCCCCAGCCAAACACACAACGTAGGTATGTATAACGTATAGGGTAACCTTATGAATATATTAGGGTGGTGGAAATATTCAGAGCAAGTCAATCACATTGTCCTGTGTGTCTATGTGTGATGGCAGAGAGGAAATGTAATAAATGGACAATGACCATGTCAGTCTAGTGGAAGAAGCGGGGTTCAATTCCTGTCAGGGTAAAAAAAAAAAACTATTTTACCACGTTGCCACATAATATCTCCTCCATCACGACCACGACCCAGTTCTGGCGAAAAATAAATAACCAAACAATTCTCTATTTTATCACGGAGGCAATAAAAGAAAGTTCAGAGAAGAACGAGATAAAATATACATAACAAATACTACGTAGATACTTTATTAATTTATTTTTTCCCTTTATCTTGAATCATAAAATGTGTTTTATTACATCTATCTAATCCTATGTGAAGGCTTCAAAGGCGAAAAAAAAGCCTCGTGGAAGTACTACTCACCCGCTGTGCATATTTTCTCCCGTTGATTGTGAATAGTAATAGATTGGGATGACTGGAAAATGTTGCACTGCAAAGCTGATAAAAATTGCTCAACATTGTATTCCGCTTGAACAACTCCATTGTGACTCAGAACATTATTATACTTTTTAAATATATTTCTGCAGGGATGAAGATAGCTATACTTACGTACCAGTTTTTCCCCAAGGAAAAAAGAGATAAAAAGCATGCCAACATTTCTACTTCATTTAGCCAAATATCAAATATTCAATGTATAAGTTGAAACCTATAGCATCCACTATCTCGCGTGAGTAAATATGAGGATACTGGACAATTTGTACATGCTAGTTACCCGCGCATCCTAGAATGCTTCATTCATTTTTCTTGCTCTTACTCACTTAATTTTCATTCGGTGATCAGGGCCTTTGGTTATGCTAACCCCAGAAAGCCGGAAGCAGGTTGTATGTTGGTTTTTGTTTAATTAACATGGGTAACCAACCATTAGGGTATACAACTTGCTTCTGAATTTCCTGCTGTCAGTTGGTATCACCACTGTCCGTGCCCAAAATATACTCAAAATCAATCTAAAGCTCTATTCTGGTGTGGGGAAAAATATTTCTACCCTCCAACATCTCGTGATTTATTTTCATCTCGCAACGTCCTAATGTTTTGCCCTACTGACAATTTCAATTGAATCTAATTTTCATTTTATTTGTTTCTATTTCAGATGAAGTGGACGTTACAGGGTATACGTCTAACCAAAGTGATACGGACGACCAGTCAGCTTCAAGTGATAGCGGTGTCGCTATTCATACCAGTCGATTGACCTTGTCAGAAATGGACTATGTACTGGGCATTACTTCCTTTACCTAGAGGCGAGTATTTTCTAGCAACATTTTGCTTCACTTCTTATTATGTTAAGACGGTCTCTTTTTGGTCCCTTGTGTGCCGCGTCCATTATAGTTTAGGACTATTGCACTGTTTTGCTTCACTTCCCTTGGATTCTTTAAAAGCAACAGGAGGGTTGTGAAGGTTTCCGTTAGGTATGGTGGGGATTTTTTTAATTGTTGACGATGTACCTACCCGTGGACTCAGTCTGACCTGCCCAAAAATTGACCAATGATCTCATATCTTAACTGGATCAATTACAATATCTTTCTGTTGGTGTATGTATGTATGTTTATGCAGAAATGCCTTTGTTGCGTTATTTTCATTCGAGGATAGTCCACTTTAGGCTAAACTGTATAGATATAAAATATTCGTGGACTCAGTCTGACCTGCCCAAAAATTGACCAATGATCTCATATCTGAACTGGATCAATTACAATGTCTTTCTGTTGGTGTATGATGTATGTTTATGCAGAAATGCCTTTGTTGCGTTATTTTCATTCGAGGATAGTCCACTTTAGGCTAAACTGTATAGATATAAAATATTATCTAATAATTAATTAACATGTTCTTCATTTCTCATTCCAGGCTGAAATGAATTTACAATAGGGAGATCTGAGCACCTTTATTATATGATGTAAATAATGAAACCTCTACAATTCAATACAAAAACCACTGACGCCATGCTGATATAAATGATTTCTACCTGACTGCCTGTACATCTGTCTGTTTATCGAAATCTATCTACCCTACCTACTTCTCTCGTCTTCTGTCCACTTGGTCAACCTATTACTATGTACTTCTAGTCATCGACATGTTTAACATCCCTTCCTTCTTCGACTGTTGCTGCCATAAGAACAAAACTACACGAGGCAAATGTTTGGAGTTGCCCATCTGGAAACCAATAGAAACAAACTGTAATAACTGGATACCATTACGATTCTGGGCAGAACGTGTTATCCTGGCAGGATACTATCATCACCAGACTTCACATCTGAGCTATTTTTTTTTGTAATTTTACTTTAGATATTTTCTATTTAAACTATTTATTTTATTTCAATAAATCCCTCGCTCCCTTCTGATTTACCGATGAATAAGCATCAGTATTTCCACGACTTAATATTATGTATTTCCAATTGTGTGTTTAAGCCATTCGGAGAATATTAAATTAGTTTATTGCCAAAGAATCGCTTTCTCGAAACTTAACGTACTTTCAAAAACATTTGCGTTGTGCATGTGTGTTGTTAATAAGACAACAATAATGGCAGAATATATTCTATTATTTTCGTACTTCGTATTTTTAAAAGTGGCTCAAAGTTACAAAATTTGACCCGTACAAACAGAGATCTCAATTTACCTTGATGGACCCGTGGTCTCGTTAATAGATCCTCGTTTTCTCCATTGATGTAGGTCGCAATAACTCCCCAATTCCCTGTGTTGAGCGTCTATTTTCCACGTTCGTCCCCCAACTTTCACAAGAGGGTCTTCCCATTTCAATGGTGGTCGGCCTGCGGATCTCAAGTTAAAGCATGTAATAATGTCGTTTCCTCCCTGGTCCTGTTTCAGAATTTGGAATCACAAGAGAGGAAGCACACGGTACACAAAGATCACCTGAGCCGAGAACAGAGGTATCTTAGGCGGCGGCTAGAGCACTTGCATCTCAACAAGAGGCGGTCCGTGTCCGAGTGTTCGTCGATTTCCTCCAGTACAAACTCCACAAGTTCTCAATCGTCTAGGTGTACGCTGTCCTCTGCCGCCATCTCATCTCCCTCCTCCATTTCAGAGTCTGGTAAGTCCGCCATTAATATAAAAAATCATTGTTTGTTCCCGGATAGTTGGGCAGTGTGTGGGCAGGCCATAATAATGATAGTAATAACAAAATGTTCATAGGAACCGCTTTCGTACATTCTTTGTATTTTGTAGGCACATTTTTTCACATACATGCAAAAACGGGAAAGAAAACCAAGATAAAAATCAGCCAGAACTTAGAACGTTTTGTTGTAAAGCTCCAGGCAAATCACAGAGAAATTCTTTTTATTTAAGAAGTAAAATAATACAAATTAAAAAAATAAAACGTACAATGAACTTATTTAATTAAATTAAAACTGTTAAATTTTAAAGGTCGCTTTTGTATAGGGGTGACACGAAAATGCGTGGGACGTTAACCTTCCCTCCAGGGAGGGTAATGAAGGAGATCTTTATATTCAAATGTAAAGATCACAACATAGGTCGGTAAATACTCCCCTCTTTTCTTTCCCTATGGAGGGGGAAAACGGGTTGAAAGTTCAACTTACACTCTTTAAAAATCCATCCTTAAATTAAAAGAAAAATCTTTTACCGGAGAAAGGAAAGAAAGACTAAGGACAAAACGAGAGAGGGAGGAGGAGTAGGAGGAAAGGGAAGATATAAAAATGAATAGTAAAAGCGAGAAAATAAAACTCGTACCTAACGTTAATGATAATAATTATGAGAAGGGCTAAGGACAAAACGAGAGAGGGAGGAGGAAAGGGAAGATATAAAAATGAATAGTAAAAGCGAGAAAATAAAACTCGTACCTAACGTTAATGATAATAATTATGAGAAGGGAGAGAGGAAGGGAGGGGGAAATGCTAAACAAAATAATATTCAGATACAAAGAAACCTTGGTAAAGCTTACTCTAACCTTTTTGTGTTAGGCTTGTTTTGAAATTTGCATAACAACTTTATTGAGGTTGTCAATATCAGGTTTAAACTTAGAAAGAAGTCTCATTAGATGGGCTTTGTTATGCAGGTTTCAATATTTTTACGCTTATGACGAGGTGTGAGAATTGGCAATTAATTTTTCTTTTATAACAAGGGTGCATTAATTTCTATTTGATTGTTGATATAATGAAGCTTCGTAATTCCAAATGAGCTAAAGCTCAGAATTATGTATGGCATAAATAAATATTATAATATTATTCTTACCGTTTCTATTATTACTGGATACTAGGTATGTAATAATAGAAACGGTAAGAATAATGTTAATACATAGGATGTCTAATATAAACCTAACAAATAAATATTATAATGATTTGCTTAACATTTCTGCTCTTACGAGTAGCTCTTTCAACAGGCTCTAAAAGAAGAAATTTCACATGGTATTTCACGTAAAATAACACACATGTTTCCCTTCTTTCGGGAAAATTTTCCGTTTCGGTGCTTAGCTCATTTAGGATTACCGAGATGCAATAGTGGCAAAGTAGGTATGCGCTCACGTACCGTAGTTATTGTTGTAAATGAAATGAGTTTTACTGTAATATGATTCATATGATAGTAAGCAGGTCTCAGCACTTCCCATTGTGAAGTGTAAAGGGAAAGCAAAAATATGCTCCTTTTTTTCAACTTTTTAAAAAATACAATGTAACTTTAAAATACAATATACATATAGCAATCCCTTCGACTCCTTAAACATATTTATTTACGATCTCTCCTCGCTTTCTCTTTCTTTACCTTCCCTTTCTTTTTATCGATCCTTTCTAATTGGTTGAATAAAATGTACGAAATAAGACAAGCGGAGTGGAAGAGTTTGCAGCAATATACATATAGCAATCCCTTCGACTCCTTAAACATATTTATTTACGATCTCCCCTCGCTTTCTCTTCCTTTACCTTCCCTTTCTTTTTATCGATCCTTTCTAATTGGTTGAATAAAATGTACGAAATAAGACAAGCGGAGTGGAAGAGTTTGCAGAATGTATGAGATGAATCTGAAATAGGGTTGAACAAATTTTGCGTTGGTGTTCCTTCTTCATGCAACCACAAAAAAGTGTCATTTCTCCAAGCGTCACGAACTTACATTTCGGGACGAAAAGGTCGCTACATACGTAGATAGGTGCAGAAGCTTTTGTTGAGGGAAAAAAGGCAAAACAATAGAAGAGTCTCAGCGAAGAGGATAGAATAGAATGGAAGAGAAGAATATGGTATAATGAGGGAATTGTTAGCTCACGTCTGTAGAAAAAGATTAGTAGAAGAAAAGAAGAATGTTTCAAAAAACAAAAATGTTGACAAAAAAAGAAGGTCAAGTTTTGCATGAGTAGGGGTGATCTAGTAAAACTATTGGTATCAATATCAACCTCAGCATTAAAATACTGCTTATTTCACATTTCACATTTTCCTGTCCTTTATGCTTTTGTAAATATATCTTTCAGTGCTCCAGAATTAGCCACATAAATTCAAATCGTGAAGTCACCCAAACATAAAACTCTCTATGTATAAATATTTTCGTACAAATGTTTTGTTATTCAAGTAGACATGTGGAAATACTGTTGTCTAAAATTTGGACTTGTTTCTGATTCTCTTTTCGCCGTTAACAGAATACAGATTACACACATAAATACACTTACCTAGACACCTTCCTGTACCTATCTTTTTCATATACAAAACAGAAATGAACAATTCTGGATGTTTCAAAATCAAGTACCCAATCCTTATTCTATTGCGAATCACAAACTGAAATTTTATGTTTTTGTTGCTTCTAATATGAAAAACGATATTCTTCTGTAGCTACATCATTGTTATGAAATTATTATCCCTTTTATACTCGAGACCTTATTCACTGCTGACAGACGTAAAGTTACCTATGTATGAAGAAGAAAAAAATAAAAAGATCGTTTCCATTTTGTTTAAATGTTTTGGAGCATAATTTGTGACATACTTTTACATGTTACCACTCGAAAAATTAATTTATAAATACCTACTCTGAAAAGGAGGTTCTTTGAAAGAAACGTTTGTTGTCACCGTTTACTTGCCGTAGGTATGTGACTGTCGTATAAATATTTTCGTACAAATGTTTTGTTATTCAAGTAGACATGTGGAAATACTGTTGTCTAAAACTCGGACTTGTTTCTGATTCTCTTTTCGCCGTTAACAGAATACAGATTACACACATAAATACACATACCTAGACACCTTCCTGTACCTATCTTTTTCATATACAAAACAGAAATGAACAATTCTGGATGTTTCAAAATCAAGTACCCAATCCTTAATATTAACATACGAGTACATATTTTAAGAAGCAAAATTCTCAATTGCTCATTCATACACTTGATGTTGGACACTGGTACAAATACAAAGTAGCCCCCCATTAATATGTAGAACAGGCAAAACAATAGAAGAGTCTCAGCGAAGAGGATAGAATAGAATGGAGGAGAAGAATATGGTATAATGAGGGAATTGTTAGCATTAATATGTTTTGAGAACTTTGCTTTCAGTTCACATATTAATTAACCATTAGTCAACTCCGAGGTTAATACTCAGCCTCGTATAAACCGTCTTATACATCATATACATACGTAGATTCCTTACAATGTTTGCTTTCAGTTTACATATTAATTAACCATTAGTCGACTCCGAGGTTAATACTCAGCCTCGTATAAACCGTCTTATACATCATATACATACATACGTAGATTCCTTACAATAGATGGGAGAGAAGAAAACAAAGATTGAACCAACGATTTGTACCGCATCTTCTACTTTTAATTCCTTTGCTTTCAGTTCACATATTAATAATTAACCATTAGTCAACTCCGAGGTTAATACTCAGCCTCGTATAAACCGTCTTATACATCATATACATACGTAGATTCCTTACAATAGATGGGAGAGAAGAAAACAAAGATTGAACCAACGATTTGTACCGCATCTTCTACTTTTAATTCTAAATTCTCACTTTGCATTGTTAGGTTTTAGTTATTACATACAAAGTAAACCAGGGCCTCGGACTAATGCTAATCATTATCACCATTGTGTATATTATCTGTAACTTAACAAGTGCAATTATTAGCATAGTTGCTTCAAACCAAATTAAACCGGTGGAAAATGTTCATTCCCCGAAATTCGGGAGCAACTTGAAATAGCTCAGACCGCGGACTGGATTTATACAAAAGTTAAACTGCCGAAATCCGCCATTGACCACCAAGAGAAAGAAGGCTAAACTGCTCACTCCGCGGACAATTGAGCAACTTGAAATAGCTCAGTCCGCGGACTGGATTTATACAAAAGTTAAACTGCCGAAATCCGCCATTGACCACCAAGAGAAAGAAGGCTAAACTGCTCACTCCGCGGAGTGGAGAACATTAAACGCGGATTGTGCGTTTCGAAAAATGCTCAAACCCCGATCTAATGGTATACTGCGGGACTTGAACCCCTTGTAACTTTTACCACTTACCAATAATAGCAACAGATTATTTGGTTACCCATGAAATTCGACGTAGATTTCAAAAATGAAATAAAAAATAGGGGTTCTTATTTGAATTTCTCGAGGAACGACGACTTTCATCCAAAAAGTGCCACTGCTGGGGTTTGAACCTGGATTGTGAAATCACCATCAAATTTGTCAAGGGCTCTTTCCTACCTTCAGAAAAAAAAAACAAAACTTCAAAATTCCAAGCTGTTTTAAAAGCTACAAGGGGTTCAAGTCCCGCAGTATACCATTAGATCGGGGTTTGAGCATTTTTCAAAACGCACAATCCGCGACCTTCAGGAAAAAAAAACTTCAAAATTCCAAGCTGTTTTAAAAGTTACAAGGGGTTCAAGTCCCGCAGTATACCATTAGATCGGGGGTTGAGCATTTTTCAAAACGTAGGGTTGGGACATCGAGACGAAAACATCGATGTTCGATACATCGATGTTTTTAAACTTCGATATATCGAGTATAATATTTAAGAGGAAAACATTGCATAATTAGATACATATGAAGCGTGCCGGGAAACGCGCAAAGTTCAATAATTATTTTAAAGAATCGCTACTCCCAACACCCGGTCTACTTTTCCTGTTTTCATAAATTTGTTTGGTCTTGGAGCAATGCTTTCCTCCCATACAAAGTCACACTCGAAAGGTCTATTTGCAAAATGCGAAGTTACATTATGGAATAGGCTTCTTGTAATAAAAATTCTATTCCTTTATTTCTATTTTCTCATTAGCAGCAATTTTTTGTTTACCTGAAATACCTACCTTTTTTCTTTTCTTTTTTCCAAAAACAAAATAAAAATATTATTTGAAAGTTCTATTTGTTTCGTGTAAATACAGAAGAAAAACCTATTTTATTTTAAAAGGAGATATTTTTGTTTATTATATTATTTCCCAATTCCCAGTACCTACCTACATACATTCATACATAATATAACGTAAATCATTATTTAAATAATAATAATAATGAAAAAAAAATGATGATGGATTTTTATTATTTACTATAATTATGTAAATTCGAAGCACATAATTGTATTGACTAAAGTTTGTTAATTCATATGGAAGATCATTATGGAGTAGACGAAAGGAGCAGGTGCTGCTATACCTAAATAATAATTTTCCCAACAACAGCTTACATAACCAGGTTGAAACCTTCTTCTTTCCCTACAACAGATTTTTTCTAACCAGGTATTGTACCTCGTTACATAAAATTTAGTTACATAAAATTTACTCAATACATCCTGCTTTCTCAAACACCTTACAACTCCAATCTTCTTAGCTACACATTTGTAACATGTTGTCCATTTTTATTATTTTTCTTTTAAACGAAAAAAATGTTGAAAAAATACTTATTTATAATATAACAATTATTCAACTGTCATTTTTATTATTTTCTGTTTTATTTTTCTCTACGCCAATAAATAATTTAAAAGGAAATGTAAATACAATTATTATTAAAATAAATGACAAAATATTTGATGTAAAACAAAAAAATCAATACTTTCCTGTTTTTATTTCAATTATATATTATTTTGATCACATAATAAATTAAAATGATGGATATTTTATAGAAGGCTGTACATACGAGTAGTAGGTGGTAATCCTCCTAAATTAACGTTAACGAGGTATTTACCAAAATTAATTTACAGCTATATGAATAAACGATAGAATATATGCGTTTTCAACATGTTCTCAACGTATGTATAAGTACCTTGAAATTGCCATTTTTTTACAGTTTAAACTTTTAATTTAGAAACAATATTAAAGTTAAAAGTTGAGGTATAAATCAAGGATACTGTCTTTGCTATACACTGGATCTAAGTTTGTTCTTGATTTGGAACGTGGCTTTTGTCTTCCATATATTGACTTGGACTTGATATTTTTATTATTCATTGAAATAAAAGTCCGAGAAGGGTTCTGGGCAGCAGACTGGTCTGTTGAAAATGACTTGGAGAAATCTAATATGGAATTTGCATGTGTCTTGGCTTTTTTACGACCTTTTTTTGATAAGTGTTGTGGTTTTTTATCAATATTAACACCAAGTTTATCACTTTTGTTACTGATGTTTTTCTTACGCGCTTCTGAAGACATTACCAATCTACTTCTATTATATTTATTTTTATTATTTGAGGGTTTCTCATGTTGGTTGGTCTCTCTTTGTACAAAGTTATTTGAACTACTTTCCGTTGTGCAATCTCCTGCAGCTTCTATACTTGTGTCAGAGGAGAGTGACCGGTATAAATACATGATGGAATCACAGCTGGGACTCAATAGTTCATTTGTCTGTAATTGCACATTTGTAGCAGAAGATAATGACTGGTACAAATTCATGATCGAATCACAGCACGGACTTGTCAGTTCTTTCGTCTCAAGTTTTACAGATTTAAGGGAACCGGTAGG
Source organism: Diaphorina citri (assembly GCF_000475195.1). Taxonomy (NCBI): domain Eukaryota; kingdom Metazoa; phylum Arthropoda; class Insecta; order Hemiptera; family Psyllidae; genus Diaphorina; species Diaphorina citri. Next base: position 17,365 of record NW_007377708.1, read on the forward strand.
CGCCTCGAACTCTTGACGTTCGCGCGCCTCCCGGCACGCTAGATTTTCATTCAACTTTTTTTCAGAAACATCGATATTTTTTCCAAGATTTGGTTTATTAGACCTGGGTTTTGTATTTTTCTTTCGTGGATTATTAATTCTCCTCTTCGGATTCATCTCCGTTGTAGGAAGGATGACCTCAAATTCATGTATTTCATATTTACTGATAATTCCATGTGCCTTCAAGTATTTTTTATGTGATATATCTAACTCTGAGCTAATTTGCGTTGTTTCATTTTCGTCTTGATCATTGTCAAAAAAGGTGAAAACTCTTCCTGGAGGATTGGATAATTTCCCTTTACTTTTATGTTGTTTTATTTCCATTTTTTCTTGCAGATCTTTATTTACATGGTCCAAATAGCCTTCACCATATCGTTTGTCTTCTAAGATCCTCTTGTTCTGCCCAATTTTTATATCATGTTGATCTACAATATATAGTTCTTCCTTCTTTTCTCTATTTTTAGCGTAGCTGTCTTTCTTGAATTTATGTTTTACATTAACTAAATGAGTGATTCTTATTGGACTATCATTTGTTTGTGATGTTGACCGATTTGATGTATGTGTTTCAGTACTTTCATTTAGATTTGTTTTTTCTGTGCTACTCGAGATAGTACTATGTACGATTGGCTGAAAGCTGAAGGTATTTGTTTCGGGTGTAATATTGAAAATTCGTCCATTCTTTCCCATCTCGGAATTCACCACACATCTTATATCAAAAATGCTGGGGTTCAGTTTGAAGGTACCAGATTTTTTCTGTTTGCCTTTCTTGGAATCCTCAAGGTTAGAAGGAATATTTTCATAACTATTATTATATAGAACCTCATTGTTTGACTGATCATTATCGTTTGATTTAGAATCAAATTTTATTTGATGATGTTGTTGCGAGCAAACTTCCATTATTTGATCATCTGTTGTATGAGTTAAGAGGGAGGACAGGCATTCCTTCATTTTGCTTAAATTAAGAGAAAGACGAAAGAATATGTTATTTATTTCTCTTAAAAAGTACAAAAATAAATAAAATAGAATTGATCTCAAAATAAATAAATTTTATTTGTTGTAAGCATAAAATAAGTGATATAACTTGAGAATTGAATAAATTTTATTCCAAAACATAATATTTTACATTATAATAAATTGTATAAATGAATATCATTACACTAGTCCATCGGTATTGTGCCACACAGTTTGTGCGGCAGCTGCCACTAAAGTAATAATCTATATCATCAACTAATTCGTTATCTCTAGAATATCTTGGTTACCGTAATATGGTAAGGACTTTGTTTGTTTTAGCTCTGCTCTTTGCGGTGAACCACTGTACCTACGTACCCTTGTGCAGTGTGAAATAAGCTAAACCATACAAAAGCCAATGAAACATATTGATTTAGGACTTCAAATTTTACCATTTTTAAAATAATTAAGAAGCTTTTTTTATATTATATGTCTAATTGTGAATACTGTCCCCCAGAACATTATAATTTGCCTCAGTTCTAATATATATTTCATAGAATACCTGATCTATTTCCTCGAATCAACAATTATTATGCGTGGTATGTATAACGTTGTCTTGTATGAAATACATATTAAATTTTTATTCTTAAAATAATTTCGCGAGTTTTTTCTACATATGTAACTGTACTCTGTGCGTGGGTTCATCATTTAGCTTGTGGCGCTACGTATATTATTATGTAGAATAATTCTAAGTCAACTTGATAAGTACAATGAATTTTATTATTATTTCACCAAAGTATGTACTAATATCCTTTGTTATTATTTTTAATAATGAAAAAATAACATCCCCCGGTACCTACTTGAGACGGATAGTTTACTTTGTGTGAATGATGATGTAAGTTGAATTCTACATGAAGAAATTTGATAAAAACTCGCTTACTATTATTTTAATTTAAATCAATAAATTATTATTACTGTTCATTACGTTTTATTTACCTAAATAATTTATAAACACATAAAAATAAAATAAATAAAAATGTAAATGTAGTAGATGTTTTAGATAGGACTATTAAATTCTTTTTTATTAAATATTTTTTAAAATAAATTTTATTTATTACAACATACCTAGTAATTCAAAATACTGTTTTTCTACAAGTTTAATTTAAATTTCAATGGTCTTAAATGATATGTAATCGATAGGTATTCTAAACGAAGTAACCTTATTATAAAATATAAAACCCTTTAAGTTTTCTCAAACATAACGACTCTTAAACAGATCAAGTAAAAAATATTAAAAGAGAGGCCTTTGTTTTTAAATAGCTTTGAATAGCTATTGTCTTCACTTTTGGTTAGTCCATTAATTTTATTTATTAAGACAATAATGTCAATATTAGGTGTATTAGTTACATGTTGAACCCGCGGTACATAGAATATTATAACATCACGTTACATTTATTATTATTTTTAATTCTTAAGAGTTCAATAACTCTTTTTGGATGTTCAATACTTTCTGAGCACATCTTAAATGATCTTATGATCTTTAGAATTCTTTGATGTACCACCTTCGACCTAAGAATTGACATTACCAAGCTTTTTATTTATGTAACTTTTCTGAAGTTAGGCAGGCAATAAGAAATAATCTTTGTCACATGTGAAAATAATATGCATGATCTCAGTTCCTCAATTTACCGCTTACAGAGCTATTGAAGGTCGAAATGATGTGTGATTAAAGTTTTCATAAGTAATTGACACATTTACTCCTTGTACTTACTGTTTTCCGTGTTCGTGAGATATGAATGATCCCACGGTGATGGAAGTAAGAAGTAATCTGTACACCCGTTTTAGATCACAATACCTATACGTCATCAGTATCTACTATTGCTAACCTTTGACAATTGTAGGATTTTTTTTCCCTTTTCCTAGCAAGAGCTTGTACAAGGAGTTTTACATTATACGCTAGGGTCTTTCTTACTACTACGTGAGTATCAGCTAAAGTAACCTAGGGACTATTCCATGAATAACATGGCACTTTTCATTTTGGAATAGACATGACTTAATATTTAAGAGGAAAACACATATAGAACCTCATTGTTTGACTGATCATTATCGTTTGATTTAGAATTAAATTTTATTTGATGATGTTGTTGCGAGCAAACTTCCATTATTTGATCATCTGTTGTATGAGTTAAGAGGGAGGACAGGCATTCCTTCAAATCGGGAGGTTCTCTAGTTGTAGAACTTGACATATTACCCATATATTGAAAACCCTGCTTAATTTCTTTTTTGAAAAGTTTTATATCATTAGTTGGTTTCATTTGGTCTTCATTATTGAAGACATTGAATACATTTTCCTCCTCACTCTGTTGCCCACTCGTTGTATTATAGGCTAATGTAACATGATCTACATTCCTGGACAAATTCTCATTATTTGTTGACATGAAGTGCTTTATTACACATTTCAAAGAATGTTTGATTGTCTCTGCTACCTGAGAAATGGTTGTTTCATCAATGATGGAGATTAAAAAATGTTGATCTACTTTATAAGCATCTACATTCTGAATTCGTTCGTGTAAACAGGAAATGTTCACCAAGTTGTCAAAGTTTAACTGATATACCATGTAAGTTTCACGTTCATATTTCAACTGAATGTTGGGCTTGTGTAGATTCGCAGTGAGAACTGTGTAGTCAATATTAATAGGACTCATCATATCAGAGACGTTCAACATGGGTTGAAAGTGAGGTCTCAAGTTTATGTGAATAAGTTCGACTATTTGCTTCAGTTGTTTAGTGGTCTTCTGTATCCTCATCTTAATGCTATCATCAGCTAGATTGAGTTCTGGTAAAGTGAAGTAAAGTCTTTTAGTACTCATGTTCTTAATCATCAACTTATTGTTCATGACTTTACTGTCATTAAAGTTGCAAGGTAATTTTTTAAGCATCATCATACTCTTACTTAATCTACTTTTGCAAATATTATGTGCGATGGGTATTTTCGAAAAAACCGGATAACGACGAACCTTCTCTCTCTCTCTTCCGAACAAGTGCTGTCGATTTTGACACTTATTTGTGGTCCTTCCATGGAGTTGGAAATATATTTGAAAAGCGGTCCTCCGACTCCTTTACGTAGATTATTTTATCGTCCACAAACATCCCGTGATTAACCTGTTGAGGAATAGATTTCTGAATGTCACTGACGGCAATGTCGAAGATGTTACCGGATAACGACGAACCTTGTCTACTAGAATTTTCCGAACAAGTGCTGTCGATTTTGACACTTATTTGTGGTCCTTCCATGGAGTTGGAAATATATTTGAAAAGCGGTCCTCCGACTCCTGCGCTTGCTAGTTTGGTTAAAACACTGACTTTATTTATGCGTTCAAAAGCCATAGCTATATCCAATACTCTTTGCTCTGGAAAGCGGACAGCACTTCTTGCTCTAACAACAACAACAACAACATTTATCGTTGTTCTATGCTGACGATTGCCACTCTGAAATGGATCGTTTAATGACTCGTTATTATTCACCATCCAATTTAAACGCTTGTTGATCCGACTCCTGCGCTTGCTAGTTTGGTTAAAACACTGACTTTATTTATGCGTTCAAAAGCCATAGCTATATCCAATACTCTTTGCTCTGGAAAGCGGACAGCACTTCTTGCTCTAACAACATCAAGTTATTCATCGTTGTTCTATGCTGACGATTGCCACTCTGAAATGGATCGTTTAATGACTCGTTATTATTCACCATCCAATTTAAACGCTTGTTGATCATCCGCTCCATAATTTTATTCATACAGCTGAGTAAAGATATCGGTCTGTAATTTTTGGCGTTTAATTTATCTCTATTTGATTTTAATATGGGTACCACACCAGCCGTTTTCCAGCAGTCCGGAAAATTTCCTGTCGACCAAATTATGTTAAAGACTTCCAAAAGTCTATCACTGTGAAAAACTTGGTTTTAAGGGGAGCACAAACACAAACTTCTCACTGTTCAGAAAATTTTCAAGACTGCTTGGGTGTACTATCTAAAATTGACAAGCAGTAAGAATTGTATGAATGCCTGACAATATTGAAGATATGCAATGTGCAATAAAGTAAAAAAAAAAACATTATTGACCGAATGAAGTGAGGTCCAAGTTCTGACTCGAAGGAATTACATTGAGTTTGTCTGTATATTTGATAGCTGAATTCCGTCATCCCGAGGCATGGCCAAACTTGTAGAAGGTACTATCTAAAATTGACAAGCAGTAAGAATTGTATGAATGCCTGACAATATTGAAGATATGCAATGTGCAATAAAGTAAAAAACCATTATTGACCGAATGAAGTAAGGTCCGAGTTCTGACTCGAAGGAATTACATTGAGTTTGTCTGTATATTTGATAGCTGAATTCCGTCATCCCGAGGCATGGCCAAACTTGTAGAAAAGGCATGGCCGAACTTGTAGAAAATAATAAAAATACGGTCGCGCTGCCGTGCTCCCTATAGCTGCATAGTAAAGTTATCAAACTAAAAACATAAACGAAACTCAAAATGTTGGTCGAGAGCGAAACATTTCTCTCCCGCAGTCTCTGCACTCTGTGTATTTCTTATGGAGATTTTATCTATCAAAAATTGATCATATCTCAGGATTGGTTTAGATTTTCGCAAAATCCTTTCTTATTGCACACCTAGACCATAAAAGGAATAGTCCTATAAATATTCAGCTTTCTAGGTGTTGTGGTTCAGGAGATAGAGCGATCAGTGTGTGAAATGTGATTGAGTGAATGGATCTTGTGAAATGTGAATGACAGGTACAAATACAAACCAGATGTAAGTTAGAACTCGTGATGCAATTCAGACTCGTATTACAAGATTTGCAATAGTTTGTTTTTGTTTCTAGTTGACCACTCTCTGAATGTCATGATGCATGTTGTGCTAAATTTACATTTTATTTATATTCAATATTCATATATATTAAGTGATTAAAAACTAATTTTAAGCTTATGGAGCATACATTCTATAGAATTTAAAAAAAAAATCTTCCCTTATTTTCACGAGAAAAAAATTCTCTGACAGGTGTAAAAGGAAATTATAAAATAACACCTCATCTGGTATTTCATTCATACGCCTCAATTGTAATTATCTCTTTTTTCCTAGATACAGATAAACATGGAAAGAAAACAAATGGAAAAGCGAAAAATCAACATTCAATTGATCAGAAAAAGAACGTAAAAATATCAGAATCTCGGGCGCGCCATTATAAATTGTCTTGTGACAATACGCAACAATCATCGAGGTATGAATTTCACTACCACAAATCCATGAAAGACCCACAGTGTTGGGTAAGTTTGGATTTATTTGATGAGGGCACATCAAAAGAATACCATAATGAAGGACATGACGAAAATGAATATTTAATGTTGAAAAAATATTCTCATCATTCGAATGATTTTTCTCAACTTCAAAAGAAGGTTATAAACTATACTTTTGATCACTTTGACATTGAGAGAAAAATAGAACAGCATTCAGAGAGTTTCAGACAAAAAATTCAGACTAATAAGATCAAACAAACCAAGTCAAATTTTGGAACGAATCGGATTTCAAAGTATTTAAAACTTCTCAAAGATATGGAAATTGTATACGATGAGGAAAATAACATTCTAGAGGAAATGACTTGGGATTGGAACAATTTGAAGATTAATATAAAGACAGCGCCCATCAAAACTATTCTTATCCATCTACATTATAACAATAACCTTCTATTTCTGAACGACATTAATTACAATCTATTTAAAGATTTAAAGAACCCTAAGAATGTAAGGATGTTGATGACATTCAGAGATTTTGAACAAATTTTCAATGTTTGTTATAAAAATGAACTTAATTTTAAAAGAAAAACAGATAATGAAATCTTGAAACAGGTGAAATCGTGGACACCTAGTTTGACATTTAACAATGGGGAACCTGTCATCGACCATGAAACAATTTACCCAAATTATGCTACAAAAGTGAATAACTTGGCAATGAAACTCAAAGAAATTCGTTCTGTCTTGCTAGCACTTCGCAATATCCGATCATCTCAGACAGATTTATTGACCGAGTTGAGCAATGATATTGCTTATCCTGAGCTGTTCCGACCCAAAGATTTTGAGCCGTTCAAAGATTGGACTTTACGGTTAAATACTGATATCAATTCAATTCCAAAGCTATCGGTCTTCAAAATTAGTTTTGAATGGAATAAATATTCGTTACAATCACCTGTGCATAAGAAGAGAGAAAGTATTTTTTCGAAAATACCCATCGCACATAATATTTGCAAAAGTAGATTAAGTAAGAGTATGATGATGCTTAAAAAATTACCTTGCAATTTCAATGACAGTAAAGTCATGAACAATAAGTTGATGATTAAGAACATGAGTACTAAAAGACTTTACTTCACTTTACCAGAACTCAATCTAGTTCCTGACAACGCAACGTTAAAACTCTCAGAAATAGCGCCTATGTATATCTCGGTTTTCGCTTATTTTTTGTTTCTTAGTCCCCTCTAGACGTACTCTTTTTGACTTTATGTTGTAATTTGTTAAATTTCTATAACAGTCCATTTGACAGTAAGAGTAATTCTCACTATTTTGCGGAAAAAGCATTTGTGAAATACTAAGTAAGCAAATCTTATGTATTCCAGGAGGGGATATTTAACAGTATATGCAATATGTCTCAACCAATAATATTATTACATTTTTATTTTCATATAAATTTATTTTATTTGCAAGTAACGTCTCATAAATTTCGTTGACCCCTTCCGTTTTGTTGTGCACTTTTTTTTTTCAAGGACAGATGAATGTACAGTTAGTCTGAGTAGCCCACATTATTTTTTTATACTTTTTAATAATAACTAAACAATTATTTAATATTTATTTATACATAGTAATATACTTTATTAATAAATACTTGTATTAATGAGTACCTTGAGAAGTACAACGCAATAGATGAAATACAATTAATAAATAATTATTGTAATTATTTAATTGATTAATAATGTTCATAGATAGGTATGCAGAAAGAACTGAATATATCTACCTACTAACTACTAAGGCATAGTGATGAAACCTAAAATTATGTATATGTAAATTAAATTTGAAAATATCCCATTTACCTACTTGTCTGAAAAGGCTCCAGGAAATAATGTTGTAGGTATTTGATGAAAATCTTGTAAATTGTTTTACACAGATTACTTGAAAGGCTTCATTATTAGTATTATTAATTAATTTATTTACCAATTTTTTACGCCATTGACTGAAAAGTTATAGGTAGTCAGATTTGATGGAAAATAAAAGAAAATAATCTTGTTACACTAGAACCCATCTTACTTGTATTATCTTAATTTCCAAAAAAGTAGAATATTGGTTGAATTAAATAAAATAATAATCAATTTTTATTCTTATTGACATGTATTGCATTGTAACGTTACATACCCATAGGTCTGTATTCAGTCAGGAACATTTTTGATGTTGGTGCCTTGGAATTTCCTTTTTTTATAAATAATGGAAAATTAATATATTTTGAACTTGGTGACATTCAGTCAGGAACATTTTTGATGTTGGTGCCTTGGAATTTCCTTTTTTTATAAATAATGGAAAATTAATATATTTTGAACTTGGTGACTGATGACTAGTAAAAGTATTTTTCTCCAAGGAATTTTGAAATATACTTTTTCTTTTTTAGTTTAAACCCAAACCCAAGATACAACCTGAAATTTCCTTCACTGAATTGAGATCATATCTTGTATAGGTAAATATTAAGCTATTTGTGTACCTAACTAATATTATTTTGCTTAAAATTTTGAAATATACTTTTTCTTTTTTAGTTTAAACCCAAACCCAAGATACAGCCTGAAATTTCCTTCACTGAATTGAGATCATATCTTGTATAGGTAAATATTAAGCTATTTGTGTACCTAACTAATATTATTTTGCTTAGTAATTTTACTTTAGATATTTTCTATATAATTTAAACTATTTATTTTATTTCAAATAAATCCCTCGCTGATTTACCGATGAATAAGCATCAGTATTTCCACGATTTAATATTATGTATTACCAATTGTGTGTTTAAGCCATTCGGAGAATATGAAATTAGTTTTTTGCCAAAGAATCGCTTTCTCGAAAAGTTAACGACTTTCAAAAACATTTGCGTTGTGCATGTGTGTTGTTAATAAGACAACAATAATGGCAGAATATATTCTATTATTTTCGTACTTCGTAATTTTCAAAGGCAATCGAAAATTAATCCTTGTTAAGACTTACTAAAATAAGTATCGCGCATAGCACATTCTATTGCGAATCACAAACTGAAATTTTATGTTTTTGTTGCACCTAATATGAAAAACGATATTCTTCTGTAGCTACATCATTGTTATGAAATTATTATCCCTTTTATACTCGAGACCTTATTCACTGCTGAAATTTATTAATTACCTGACATCTCTGATGTGTACTTTACGATATCACAATTTCTTTTGGAATGAGTTTTATGCTCTTCTCCTTTGACATCATCCTTTACATTGTTCTTCATTTGTTCATTATAAGGAGCAATTGTTCCTTCTTGTTCAATACAAGGATGAATGACATGCCTCTGTGTTCCTAACTTCTGTACAAACGGTGCTGTGTTTTCTTTCAAATTGGTTTCATCTCTTTTTCTTTCATGATAAGAATTAAATTGTTCATCATTAGGGCTATTTTTGTTGATTAATTTGTTAACAGCTGATTCTAGATGTAGTATTTTCGTGTGTTCAGTTTGAATAAAACTACTCAGATCAGAATAGTTACCCTGTACGAATAACGTTTCCACGGTGTTTTTCCACATCTTCTGTTGTGGACTTCTTTTCTCCGGTAGATTTTCACCACTCATGAAACTTCGTGTTTGATTGAGAAAATTTTCATATTTGTTTTTATACCAGAGCTCAAATTCTGGGTCGTAATCGGTTTGAATGAGTTTTTCAATGAAAAAATTTACATTTTCAATTTGACTTGATGAAGAATAGTCAAATGATTCTATAACGATAGAAATGGCATGGTTATTAAATATTTTTTTTACTGCTGTCTAGGTATAACTACGTTATGTACGTACACCTATTTCGTGTGATCCTGTCATTAGTTAGTAGGTAGGATAATAAGATTGAGTCTACGATTATTACAGAAGCTTTTTAATAAAAAATTCTAAATCATATACAGTCGAACCTGGATAAACGAGACCTGGATAAACGAGAAACCTGGATAAACAAGAAATTTTCAAATCCCCTTCATTTTAATAGAAATGGCATGGTTATTAAATAAATTTTTTACTGCTGTCTAGGTATAACTACGTTATGTACGTACACCTATTTCGTGTGATCCTGTCATTAGTTAGCAGGTAGGATAATAAGATTGAGTCTACGAGTATTACAGAAGCTTTTTAATAAAAATTTCTAAATCATATATGTACCTTTGTACCCACATAGGTAGGTAACAAATTAACAATAGATTATCTCCTACTTTAAAATACATAATATGTTTTATGCATGGTTAATTGACCTATTTATATGAGCTAAAATTTCTCCCTCTCCACGATAGGTACCTACATAGGTAGGTAACAAATTAACAATAGATATCTCCTACTTTAAAATACATAATATGTTTTATGCATGGTTAATTGACCTATTTATATGAGCTAAAATTTCTCCCTCTCCGTGATAGGTATGTACCTGTTTTTGTGTCTTCGCTAGCTTCGCTAGTCATAGGAGATACCTCCGCAAGATCTTCATAGTTGATATACTGTTGTAGACATTCATAGTGTACTGTTGAACTTCCTAAAGCTTCCAGCTCTTTATCTATTCCGACATCTGTCAGTAAGAACTCATTGCTTCTGTAGATGTTTAATTTTCGGTCCGTATTTGGTCGTTTTGAAGGAAGACCGCTGCTGTATGCCGCCATTTGAAAATCGTAATTGGAGCTGGAACATGTTGTATAGTAAATGGCGGACGAGTTTCTAGTGCTAGCTTTGTTCCGTACGGAGGTTTTAAATATCGGCTCAGATTGGAAGCCCCGTTTTGTTAGTTTTGCCATATCTCTTATGATGGGAAATACGGTGAATTTCAAATTCCAGTCATGGCGTAGTGTTTTTTTTTTTTTTTTTTTTTTTTTTTTTTTTTTTGTAAAATGAGTCTGAGTAAGTTCACAAATTTCGAATTAGCTGCAATCGCTATATGTTTGGATGAAGAAGAAGAAGAAGAAGAAGAAGAAGCAGATTCCGTACTAAAAGTCACTCGATTGTTGCCAAAGTAAAGTACAGGCATATCTCCTATAGCTCGTTTAGAAAATACCTACGATGCCTTGAGTTTTTTCGAATGAAAATTTCAGCCCGTTAGTTTTGGACCATTTCGAAATATTGTCAAGACAAGAGTACGTTGAAGGTTGAAGTATAGATGTTGAATTTGAATTACAGACAGATTACCACGTCTTACGTAGATTATTTTATCGTCCACAAACATCCCGTGGTTCACCTGTTGAGGAATAAATTTCTGAATGTCACTGACGGCAATGTCGAAGATACGTAGATTATTTTATCGTCCACAAACATCCCGTGGTTCACCTGTTGAGGAATAAATTTCTGAATGTCACTGACGGCAATGTCGAAGATGTTAGCGGATAACGACGAACCTTGTCTACTAGAATTTTCCGAACAAGTGCTGTCGATTTTGACACTTATTTGTGGTCCTTCCATGGAGTTGGAGGAATTAACTCTTGAACGGTTTGTCCGCTTTTGATGATAGTTTGTGAAAGCGTTCAAGGCAAAGGAAATTTTCACATTAGAGGTAATACTCCTGGAAGTATTTAATACTCGTAGATCTGCATATGTAAACATAAAATTATCTCAAAGCAAAAAGTTTGTACTGATAAAAGCCCAGTGTCCAAAAATTTGGACAATATTTTGGGCTGTGGTAAACATATTAGGTTTTGTTAAAACTAGGTCAATTTATCATTAAAAAGCTCATAATCTACTCAATAACAGAAAAGATGTAAAGAAGCAAAGCTTTTTTAAACATTAATACAAAAATACTTACCAGTAATGGTCACTTCCTAAACATTGAGCTTACTCCTCACTATTTTGTAAAAAAATGAAAAATGTTTTTGAAATTTTCAAAATTTCCCTCTAAAACTGATTGCTAACAATGTTACCAACTGAACAAAACAATAAAAATTAGTTCATATCGAGTATGCTACGCTCTAGAGGGGAAAAAATGCAACAACTCAAAATGTCCAAAATATTGGACATGGGCCTTTAAGCATACAAACCAGTCAGCAGCTCTGGGTTTTTAGACCTGCAGAGTAAATGTCCAAAATATTGGACCCTGGGTCTTTAGGCATACAAAACGCAAAAAGTGCTTGGGCCCTTAGAGGATATAATTATTTAATTAATTAATACAAACAGGGTCACCTTTGAAATTTTATAGTTCTTTTCGGTAATATAAGGAAATCTTATGTATGTAGGTAGACCACTACCTACTCAAGTATAGATTTTTTTTTTATTTATTATTATTTTTTCAAAACTAAAGTACCCTACTTTTTGGTACCATTACCTATAGGTAATTAGGTAGGTACTCTCGTGAAAGGTTGTTTTGATCAGAGATGTGCAAAATGCTTTTGAAAACCAATTTGAAATGCAAAATGTAAAATGCCTCTAGAAAACCAATTTGAAATGCAAAATTAATAGAGCCGTTGAAAATAAATGGACAGCCATTTTATGGATAAAGTAGCCAAAGTTGCTTTCCTACCCTGAAACTAGCGTTAGATCGGATTTTATCCTACACAGATAAGGTTCGTTGAAAGTCGGTGTGAGGAAAAATAAAATTACAAAGAGTGCAATGGTCCCACATGGAGTAGGATTTGGGCTTGGGATGCTAGTCCATAAAGAACTAAGTACCTACCTACACCAGATCATAATACCAGATTACGTTAGATGATCGAACCAAAGAATTCACAAACTTGTTGTCCTTAAAGTTTCAAGATCTGTGCTATGGTCACAAGACTGAAATCTGCGGACCTTAACAAGTTATGAAATAATGTGACCGAGCTGCTCACTCTTTTCTTCTGGATCAAATAAAGCTGTTTTTATATACTTATGTACGTATCACTTATGTGGGTATGAAGATAACTTGTAAAATAATAATAATAATAATAATAATAATAATAATAATAATAATAATAGATAATAATAATAAATAATGTGCTTATTTAAATACTGCTGCATAGCCTCGAAAAGTCCCGGTTTACTCACAGTAGGCTACTACTATTGATTGTGGGTCAATTATCAAATTATATATGGAGGAGTAAATTCAATACCTCGGCTGGGATTGGATCACGCCTGCTGTTAACAGGTGAGCCTTAGACCACCTAACAACGAGGGCGGTTGTTTTGTTTATAAATATTGTTTTATAGAGAGAAAAAACTACATAGAAAAAATACATTATACGCTATTATCAGTGAGTTGACAATAAAATCTAGTTAATCTTGTGCCTATTGTTTGTAACTTAAAGCAATCAAATCTACATGGATTTCCACAAGTAGTCTTATGATTCATATGTATCATCATGCTCATTTTGTTTCTTTGATAACATACCTTAACACCAACAAAAAACTAGACATTATAAAGGTACTGTACTAATGGACGCTAGGAACAATGAAGTTTAAATCCACCAGACACCCTAGGTGAAATAAATCACGAAGACTTGTTCTGTTCGTAGAAATCACTGCTCAAGGAGTGTGGCCATGACCAAAGAAACACAAATGTTAACTTGACTTGGCTTTGGTTTATTTTGGTAGACAATAGGTGGCTAAACAGAAGTAGACAGGCATTAGGTATTAGCATTCATTAATTTTCTGGCAGTGAATATGACCAGGTATCTGCCTATTTCCTCTTTTCACTTTCAACAGGCATGCTCCTTAAGGCCAGCATTAAATTTAGTGATGTGTGCTCTTCGGATCTTCATTGTTTCTTCCCTTCTTGAAATTAATTTTGGATTAGTTAAAACAAGAATAAGTGCGTCCAATAAAAATAAAACTAGTGGAAGTGAACATTGTTTCCGAAGTGTTTTTAGTTTTAACAATAAAATATTTCAATTTAACAGCAACCGTGCCTCCATCGTTTTGTAGTAGTCTTTATTATATCCATTTCATTATAAAAACATGATCAAGATTAATCACACCTTAATTTCAGTGATGAATTGTCGTGGCTTGATTCATACCTGGAGATGAAGCAATGTGAGGTACGTTCTCCAACTTCAGACAAACTTGTGAAGGCATTATCAAATTTGGATATTTTTTTCTTCTTTTGATTTTGTCTAATCACCAATACATGGGCAATTATTAGGCAACCTTGTGTCTGGGCCGGGCTATTCTTCTCTAACTTCCGAAGTGTTTTTAGTTTTTACAATAAAATCTTTCAATTTAACAGCAACCGTGCCTCCATCGTTTTGTAGTAGTCTTTATTAAATCCATTTCATTATAAAAACTTGATCAAGATTAATCACACCTTAATTTCAGTGATGGATTATCGTGACTTGATTCATGCCTGGAGATGAAGCAATGTGAGGTAGGTTCTCCAACTTTAGACAAACTTGTGAAGGCATTATCAAATTTGGATATTTTTTTTTTTTTCTTCTTTTGATTTTGTCTAATCACCAATACATGGGCAATTATTAGGCAACCTTGTGTCTGGGCCGGGCTATTCTTCTCTAACGTTACCTGGTCCAGTAGTCCAAACTTAAACTTTAGTGCCGACTTGTTCATCATGGAGTATACGTGGCTCTTGTTGGTTTTCATCGTGGGAGCTCAGGGACAAGTGTTCCGCAGGATCGTGGACAGGATTATCAAGGACAACTTGCTTACCCCCAGTGATGCAGTTCCGGACTTGAAATCCTTCGCTGAAGAATATGATTTCATTGTAGTCGGTTCAGGGTCAGGCGGCTCAGTGGTTGCTAATAGATTAACGGAGAATTCCAATTGGACCGTTCTACTTCTGGAAGCTGGACCAGAAGAAATCATTCTTGATGAAATTCCATTGTTTGTCAGTCATATCGTCAGCTCTGATTTCAATTGGGGCTACACGACTGAGAAGACAGACGGCATTTGTAAAGGAATGAAAAATCAGAGATGTAACTGGCCAAGAGGAAAAGTGATGGGAGGAACAAGTGTTACTAACTACATGGTATACACAAGAGGAGTACCCCATGACTATGATGGTTGGGCAGCACCTAAAATACCTACAGGTATCTATGTATGTATCTAGATCTAGAAGGTACTTGGTAGTTTACATTAGTACCCATGCAGCCATTTTCAATTGATTCAACATTGAATTCATGTTGAAATATTAATTTGTTAAATATTCAACTAATTGAACAATAATTTAGAGGAAAAGTGATGGGAGGAACAAGTGTTACTAACTACATGGTATACACAAGAGGAGTACCCCATGACTATGATGGTTGGGCAGCACTTGGCAACATTGGCTGGAGTTTTGAAGAAGTGCTTCCTTACTTTAAAAAATCAGAGGACATGAAGACAGCTGAGTTGAAATCATCTCCATACCATGGTGTTGGTGGATATCTGAAGATAGAGAGACCATTATGGAGAACACCGCTAGCGAAGTGTGTCCTGGATGCAGGACATGAGATGGGATATGATATTGTTGACCCAAGTGAACCCAATGCCATAGGATTTTCATATGTGCTGGCAAACACAGGAAATGGCGAACGTTATAGTGCATCGAGAGCATTTTTAAGGCCCATCAGAAAGCGGCCAAATCTAAAAGTGGCCAAACGAGCAAGAGTTACCAAAGTACTAATCGATGAAAATGACAACTTGAAGAGAGCAACAGGTGTTGAATTCTTTAAGAATAAACAAAGACATACAGTGAGAGCACGTAAAGAAGTCATCCTATCGGCTGGTGCATTGAATTCGCCTCAGTTATTAATGTTGAGTGGAATCGGACCAAGAGATCACCTGGAAGAGATGAACATACCTGTGATTCAAGATCTGAAAGTTGGGTACAACTTGCAAGACCACGTGTCTATGGCAGGACTTGTATTTCTAGTGAATGACTCAGTCACTATAGTGGAATTATTAATGTTGAGTGGAATCGGACCAAGAGATCACCTGGAAGAGATGAACATACCTGTGATTGAAGATCTGAAAGTTGGGTACAACTTGCAAGACCACGTGTCTATGGCAGGACTTGTATTTCTAGTGAATGACTCAGTCACTATAGTGGAGAGTCAGTTTCAAAAGCCTCGCTATATAGTGGACTATTGGTTTCGTCGTCAAGGACCCTACACATCCCCTGGGGGTGCTGAAACCATGGCATTGATTTCATCTAAATTTGAAAACGATAAAACTAGGCCGGACATCGAGCTTGTATTTGGACCAGGTGCTCTGACAGGGGACTCTAATGGATCCTTGAGATCTTTATTGGGGATCAGTGATAAGTTCTATAGAAAAGTGTATCAACCTTATTTCGAACGGCAAGCTTACAATATTGTTCCCTTAATTTTGCGTCCATTCAGTCGGGGATTTGTCAAACTGAGATCAAGCAATCCTTTCGACAGTCCAAAATTCTACCCCAACTACTTGAGTGATTCAAGGGACCTTGACGTTCTGATTGAAGCCATCAAAATGGTAAGTGTTTTTTCCTTTGAAATTTTATAGTTCTTTTCGGTAATATAAGGAAATCGTATGTATGTAGGTAGACCACTACCTACTCAAGTATAGATTTTTTTTTATTTATTATTATTTTTTTCAAAACTAAAGTACCCTACTTTTTGGTACCATTACCTATAGGTAATTAGGTAGGTACTCTCGTGAAAGGTTGTTTTGATGCATGTGTGTATTAGACATAGGTATCTCCAATTTTTTATCGGGGAAAAAATTGATATTTTCGATAAGTACGTACCGACATACCTCGATTTAATTTAACTTATGTAAGTGCTTAATTCTTATTCATTTACCTGCATACCTTAAAGAATAAAATAAATAATAATTAAATAATAACAAAAGTGAAACGAAGCTAGTAAAATCAACTTTCTTAGTGGATGTGCTAAATTCTCTGTAACAATAAAAACAGGCTAATACACAACTTGGTGCTAATGTGATTAACACTAATAGTTTAGAAATAAATAAAGAAAATAGGTCGGTATTTGAATATAAACCCAACCTGTTAAACGTTTAAAATAAATTAAGTAATTTATCAATAAAGTAATAATAATGATCCGTTACCCTCAGAGCAGAATATTATTTGATAATGGTAACCAGTTGGTAACAGAGGTCGGCACCCTGCATGGACCATGGTTTGGTTTATTGTGAATGTCAAGGTCTACCCCTGCTCTGCGCAGATCTTGCTAGTTAGTGCCAGCGGTTTCAGTTTCTGGATAAGAATTAGGGACCAGTGTGATTCTACTCGCGACTCGCGATGAAGTGCGCGCTATTCAGTCTCGTGTGCCATCTGCTAGTGCTGTCAGTGGCACACGCTCAGTCTCAATTATTTCGTACGTGAGCGCCTTGACCACTACACCACCGAGGCAGGTTGTTTTGTTTTATAAATATTGTTTTATAGAGAGAAAAAACTACATAGAATAAATACATAGTACCTATTATAGTGGATTGACAATAAAATTATTAATCTTGTGCCTATTGTTTGTAGATTAAAGTCAATCAAATCTATCTGGATTCCACAGGTAGTCTTATGATTCATTGTATCATCATTGCTCATTTTGGTTTTTGATAGACATACCTAGACACCTAACAAGAAAACTAGACATTATTAAATATGTAACTAATTGGACCTAGGAAAATTGAAGTTTAAATCTCACTCAGACAAGGTTGAAATAATCACGAGAGACTTGTTCTGTTTCGTAGAAATCACTGTCAAGGGAGTGGCCATGACCAAAGAAACACAAAATGTTAACTTGACTTGGCTTTGGTTTATTTTGGTAGACAATAGGTGGCTAAACAGAAGTAGACAGGCATTAGGTATTAGCATTCATTGTTAACTTGACTTGGCTTTGGTTTATTTTGGTAGACAATAGGTGGCTAAACAGAAGTAGACAGGCATTAGGTATTAGCATTCATTAATTTTCTGGCAGTGAATATGATCAGGTATCTGCCTATTTCCTCTTTTCACTTTCAACAGGCATGCTCCTTAAGGCCAGCATTCAATTCTATGTTGGCACACTATAATAAATAATAATAAAAAATAAAAATTTAGTGATGTGTGCTCTTCGGATCTTCATTGTTTCTTCCCTTCTTGAAATTAATTTTGGATTAGTTAAAACAAGAATAAGTGCGTGACCAAAGAAACACAAATGTTAACTTGACTTGGCTTTGGTTTATTAGACAATAGGTGGCTAAACAGAAGAAGACAGGCATTAGGTATTAGCATTCATTAATTTTCTGGCAGTGAATATGACTAGGTATCTGCCTATTTCCTCTTTTCACTTTCAACAGGCATGCTCCTTAAGGCCAGCATTAAATTTAGTGATGTGTGCTCTTCGGATCTTCATTGTTTCTTCCCTTCTTGACATCAATTTTGGATTAGTTAAAACAAGAATAAGTGCGTCCATTAAAAACAAAACTAGTGGAAGTGAACATTGCTTCCGAAGTGTTTTTAGTTTCTACGATAAAATCTTTCAATTTAACAGCAACCGTGCCTCCATCGTTTTGTAGTAGTCTTTATTATATCCATTTCATTATAAAAACTTGATCAAGATTAATCACACCTTAATTTCAGTGATGGATTGTCGTGGCTTGATTCATGCCTGGAGATGAAGCAATGTGAGGTAGGTTCTCCAACTTCAGACAAACTTGTGAAGGCATTATCAAATTTGGATATTTTTTTTCTTCTTTTGATTTTGTCTAATCACCAATACATGGGCAATTATTAGGCAACCTTGTGTCTGGGCCGGGCTATTCTTCTCTAAAGTGCGCGCT
The DNA here is from genome assembly GCF_000475195.1 of Diaphorina citri. Lineage (NCBI taxonomy): Eukaryota > Metazoa > Arthropoda > Insecta > Hemiptera > Psyllidae > Diaphorina > Diaphorina citri. The sequence continues at coordinate 36,347 of NW_007377708.1, forward strand.
ATTCAGTCTCGTGTGCCATCTGCTAGTGCTGTCAGTGGCACACGCTCAGTCTCAATTATTTCGTACGGAGTGCGCGCTATTCAGTCTCGTGTGCCATCTGCTACTGCTGTCAGTGGCACACGCTCAGTCTCAATTATTTCGTACGTTCATTAATATGGTTTCAAAAGATGCAATTTTAACGCCGTCCAACATCGTTCAGGATACCAAAATATTTGAGAAGGAATATGATTTCATCGTGATTGGTGCCGGATCGGGTGGTTCTGTTATTGCAAACAGACTTACCGAAAATCCCAACTGGACAGTCCTCCTGTTGGAAGCGGGAAGGGAAGAGTCCCTGCTGACAGATGTCCCTCTGTTTGTAAGCTACATGGTTGATACCGACTTCAATTGGGGCTACAAAACAGAAAAGGACGAGAGATTTTGTCGCGGTATGTCAGATCAAACATGTAACTGGCCCAGAGGAAAAGCCATGGGAGGTACCAGTGTCATCAATTACATGGTGTATTCGAGGGGTGTCCCTCAGGACTTTGATAATTGGGAGGCTTTGGGTAACCCTGGATGGAGCTATCGCGATGTTTTACCATACTTCAAAAAGTCTGAAGATATTTCTGTATCCAGATTGAAAGGATCCCCGTACCATGGTATTGGAGGCTATCTGAAAGTAGAACAAACCTCCTGGAGAACCCCCCTGTCTGCAGCCTTCTTGGAAGCCGGTTCTGAGTTAGGATATGACCAAGTAGATCATTGTGAAAACCCAATAGGATTTTCCTATGTCCTGGCTAATAAAATCAGGGGAGCAAGGCAAAGTGCATCCAAAGCGTTTATTCGCCCAATCAGGAAACGTCATAATTTGAAAGTAGCTAAGGAAGCCAGGGTTACCAAAATATTAATTGATCCCATCACGAAGAGGACATATGGCGTGGAATTTTCCAAAAACAGAAAGTCATACACTGTCAAATGCAGGAAAGAAGTTATTCTTAGTGCTGGGACTTTGAATTCTCCTCAGCTTCTGATGCTGTCTGGCGTAGGCCCTAGACCACATTTAGAAGAATTGAATATTCCTGTGATTCAAGATTTAAAGGTCGGTTATAATATGCAGGATCACTTGTCTATGGCTGGCTTAGTGTTTCTAGTGAATAGTTCAGTCACTATTGTAGAAAGCAAATACACCAAACCTCGCTATCTCATGGATTTCTTAGTGAATGGTGCCGGACCTCTAACATTACCGGGGGGTGCTGAAGCTTTAGCTTTCTATCCAACCAAATATGCTGAAGACCCAAATCATCCCGATATGGAGATTGTGTTTGGACCTGGAGCACTGACAGGAGATTCAGGGGGGTCCTTGAGGAAAGTTCTCGGAATCAGTGACAAGTTTTACAACAAAGTGTACCGGCCATTTGCCGAAAGGGAAGCATATTCTATTGTGCCTGTCCTCGTGAGACCAAGAAGTCGAGGCTTTGTTAGACTGAGGTCGAAAAATCCATTCCATTTTCCTTTGTTCTATCCAAATTATTTTAATGATACAACTGATCTGTTCGCGATAGTGGAAGGAATCAAAAAAGTAAGTCCGTATTCTGATTACATATTTTTTGCATAGAACCAAAAAGATAGGGCAGGTACCTTCGTACTAAACTATTAGTCTAACTAAAGTACTAACTAGCCACTTAAAAACAGTAATAAAGGGTTATGAATAGATACCTTTAATTAAAAGGGTACCTTACATCTTGACTATTAGTTATTGGTAGATACCTATTCGTAGGTATTTCGCTCACATTGTAATTCGTCAATATTGTGCTGCATCGTATTTTGATTACATATTTTTTGCATAGAACCAAAAAGATAGGGCAGGTACCTCCTTACTAAACTATTAGTCTAATTAAAGTACTAACTAGCCGCTTAAAAACAGTAATAAAGGGTTATGAATAGATACCTTTAATTAAAAAGGTACCTTACATCTTGACTATTAGTTATTGGTAGATACCTATTCGTAGGTATTTCGCTCACATTGTAATTCGTCAATATTGTGCTGCATTAGAGTTTTAGAGAACACTTTGTAAGTTCGGGCAGTCGGGCACATAAAAAAGCTGTTTCTGTTTGCCCAAGAACACATAAAAAGTGTTCTTAGCAACAACATACTCGTTCATTGTGAAATACTTAGGTGCCTACCCTATTGGGATAATAAAGTTGGTAATTTGGTGCAATAAAAAACAAATAAATTTGGTCAATCTTTCAACAAGATTTTTTTTTTAGAGGTTTTGTATAAAAAATTAAACAAAAACTGACCACCATGCCTACCGAAATAAATTACGTTACTAATGCAATACATAGTTGGGTGTTGTTGTTGATGTTGTTGTTGTTGTTGTTGTTGTTGTTGTTGTTGTTGTTGTTGTTGTTGTTGTTGTTAGAGGTTTTGTATAAAAAATTAAACAAAAACTGACCACCATGCCTACCGAAATAAATTACGTTACTTATGCAATACATAGTTGGGTGTTGTTGTTGATGTTGTTGTTGTTGTTGTTGTTGTTGTTGTTGTTGTTGTTGTTGTTGTTGTTGTTGTTGTTGTTGTTGTTTTTGTTGTTGTTGTTGTTGGTGGTGGTGTTGGTGTTGGTATTGTTGTTGGTGTTGTTGTTGTTGTTGTTGTTGTTGTTGTTGTTGTTGTTGTTGTTGTTGTTGTTGTTGTTGTTGTTGTTGTTGTTCTGTTGTTGTTGTTGTTGTTGTTGTTGTTGTTGTTGTTGTTGTTGTTGTTGTTGTTGTTGTTGTTGTTGTTGTTGTTATTGTTGTTGTTGTTGTTGTTGTTGTTGTTGTTGTTGTTGTTGTTGTTGTTGTTGTTGTTGTATTGTTGTTGGTGTTGTTGTTGTTGTTGTTGTTGTTGTTGTTGTTGTTGTTGTTGTTGTTGTTGTTGTTGTTGTTGTTGTTGTTGTCGTTGTTCTTGTTGTTGTTTATCATTTTTGTCAGTAGATGTCAACATCTACTACCATATCATTTTTGATAGGTATATAAGCGGTATAATATTGGAAGTTGTGTTCTTGTATGCATACGTTTAGGCAGCTAAACAGTGAATACACATTACACACCAGAGTGAATTTCGTTAAGTAATTTTCTTTGATTAAGTTCATTACATTGGAGATTAAGTTCATTATTGGCAACTTGAATCATAATTTCATTTGTTTTGAAGATTTCATATCATTTCATTCATTTTCAAAATATGTAAATTAGGTAGATGCCTATCTCTTCTGTAGGTATCTATCTAATATTATGATTAATGTCGTTGATGCAACTCACATATTGAAAATTGAAATAACATTACATACCCAAAACTTGCAAGTCTCTATCTAATATTATGATTAATGTCGTTGATGCAACTCACATATTGAAAATTGAAATAACATTACATACCCAAAACTTGCAAGTCCGATGTTACAAATCTTGTGGCGATGTAATTTAGCCTTGCTTGTTTTTGTAGGTTTAGGGACGTTTTAGGACTTGTAGGTGTTTAAAATACCTACAATACCATACCAGGTAAATACCAGGTATCTATGTATGTATCTAGATCTAGAAGGTACTTGGTAGTTTACATTAGTAATCAATTAATTATGTTCCAAAAATTCAACATTGCGGCAAGCTTACAATATTGTTCCCTTAATTTTGCGTCCATTCAGTCGGGGATTTGTCAAACTGAGATCAAGCAATCCTTTCGACAGTCCAAAATTCTACCCCAACTACTTGAGTGATTCAAGGGACCTTGACGTTCTGATTGAAGCCATCAAAATGGTAAGTGTTTTTTTCCTTTGAAATTTTATAGTTCTTTTCGGTAATATAAGGAAATCGTATGTATGTAGGTAGACCACTACCTACTCAAGTATAGATTTTTTTTTATTTATTATTATTTTTTTCAAAACTAAAGTACCCTACTTTTTGGTACCATTACCTATAGGTAATTAGGTAGGTACTCTCGTGAAAGGTTGTTTTGATCAGTATTTTTTTTGATCCCAGAGTAAGGATGCCCATTTAATGCTGACAAAACCCACTTTGCAGTTTTTCTGCAATTCGAACCAATTCCTGGCTGTTTCGGGTCCCATAAAGTCACCCATTCAAATACCATCCACGCCTAACTTTGGTTAACTCCAATATTCGTTGCGTACGGGTGCATTGGTGCATTCAACTTGCAGCTGTCACAGCCTAAGCCGATTTATAATGTATTCAATTTTCTGAAGATTAGGTAGGTACCAATATTGATACGACTGAATACATAATATGACTTTGAAACAGCGTAAGCATATCAGGCATGTATGTAAATTTTACGAATAAAATTTTAAAATTCCAAACAAGAATTCGGTGGCATTAGTGTTGCGCAACTGTTGCTGGATTGGTATTTGGTATGATAATTTGGTTCTCGTCCGTGCGAGGGTACCTACATCTGTTGTAGGTACACCTAGGTAGGTACATACATCTGTTGTAGGTACACCTAGGTACCTACATCTGTTGTAGGTACACCTAGGTGGGTATCATTGTACAATGTACAGTAGGTATCTACCTGTAGGAACATTAGGAACCTATTTGTTGAATTTCTCTCTTGTAGATATTATTGATTGCTGAAATAGACACCACCCGTTGAACTGTGTACCAGATTTCTCATACATCTGTTGTAGGTACACCTAGGTGGGTATCATTGTACAATGTACAGTAGGTACCTACCTATAGGAACCTATTTGTTGAATTTCTCTCTTGTAGATATTATTGATTGCTGAAATAGACACCACCCGTTGAACTGTGTACCAGATTTCTCAGTTCTTCAAAGTCATCTTCATATTGTTTTACTTTCATAGGTTAATTGTCAGGACTCATGATTATTAATTACTTAATCACATTGTTTTACTATAAGGTAGTGATAAATTAGTAGTGCTAGTTGTATTAGAGATCTACCTACTTGTATATGTCTATAATCTTACTGAATATTCTGCATGATCATAATTATGTAGTTATCTATATCTACATGTAATATGTAACATTTCTCTGTATTTCTTCTGAACTCCTCTTGTACATGAATAACTAATCCAATAAAATTGAGACATTACTAGTAAGTGCATACCTATTCAATCCATTGGTTAATGAGAAAGCCGTTATGGTCATCTGTGTTACTAGAACTGCGGTTACTTTACTTGACATCTAGGTAGGTACCTAACCTAGGGATTTCTAGTAGGTAGATACCTATCTAAATCAGTATAGATACCTATCTATACTGTCTACCGCTTAAATGCCTTAAATCTTAAAAACACATTTTTTTTTTTTATTTTTATTATACATCACTGTTTGGACCCTCGCCCTCCCCCCTCGACAAAATCCTAGATAGGGCCCTGATCTAAGATATTTTTTAGGGCTTGTCCAATTGTCCATAATTTATGCTGAATTATGGGAAGCACGTTGAAAGAAATCGAACGTCCACATGGGCCGGATAAGGAGGAAAATTAGAAACAGATAGGCAGAGATGAGCAGTGGAAATTGAGGCCCAGAAGAGGGGAAAAATGAAACCTTTTTTGGAGGGAAAAATCAAACCCCTTCTTGGAGGGAGAAAATGAAACCGTTTTTGGAGAGAAAAATGAAAGCCCTTTTTTGGAGGGAAAAAATCAAACCCTTTTGGAGCCTTAACAATCCAGATTAGATTTACGAGTAGAGCGAAAAATATTCTCCTAGCCACCTTGGAATGGGTGTTTAGGGTGAGGGCACTTTGTAAGTTCGGGCAGTCGGCCACATAAAAAAGCTTTTTCTGTTTGCCCAAGAACACATAAAAAGTGTTCTTAGCAACAACATACTCGTTCATTGTGAAATACAGGTGCCTACCCTATTGGGATAATAAAGTTGGTAATTTGGTGCAATAAAAAACAAATAAATTTGGTCAATCTTTCAACAAGATTTTTTTTAGAGGTTTTGTATAAAAAAATTAAACAAAAACCGACCACCATGCCTACCGATATAAATTACGTTACTAATGCAATAGTTGGGTGTTGTTGTTGTTGTTGTTGTTGTTGTTGTTGATGTTGTTGTTGTTGTTGTTGTTGTTGTTGTTGTTGTTGTTGTTGTTGTTGTTGCTCAAGACGAATCTGGACCAAATTCACAACAACAACAACAACAAATGATGTGCATTCAAAATGAATATCTCTATCCTCGGTAAATTAGACAAAAATCCATTGATGGAGTATCTTACATCTCCACTAAATAATAGATGAGAGAATCTGACATCTCCACTAATAAAATATGTAGAGCACAAGACATCTCCTCTAATGGAAAATCTGATATCTCCACTAACTGAGGGTTTGCAGGCAGTACATACGAGTACATCCAAAATTTCAAATACATCAGGAGATTTTCTTGATCAGGAGATAAAATGACTGGGACCTTCAAGTTTTATGTGGACTAACCAAAAGAAATGTGAATTCTATATAATTTATTTTGTTCTATGTACAAATATACCTTCATAGCAAAAGCAGGTTGCATGTTATTCTGATATTTATCAGAGGACAAAATCATGTACCTCCTATGTACAAAATATATAGGTACTAAACTACTGAAACGTAAAAAAAACAACAACGCGTACCTAAAAGAACAACAACAACAGAGATTGTTGCCTTTTACAGAATTCAAAATGCTTGAAAAGCTATTGAGAATTGAGGTCCATTACTTCATGTGACTAGATTCTCGATTCTTATTGTGTCATAGGAGAGGTCTATTCTATTCTATTCGCCTTATCTAGCCTCAGATACAGGTTCTTGGCCAAGTAGCTTATGCACATCTATAGTTCTAATACAAAGTAATGGTATTTAAATGCAATTTTATGCATTTTAATTGGCAAAACCACATGTCGTGCATCGCATGCTAGACAAATACCTTGAAGCCGTTCATGTCCGCTTCGCCTTTAATCCCGTTTGAAATATTTATGCCAACAACTTTTCTAGTTTTAGTAATAGGTGTGCGTCATCAAGGTGAACGAACGTTTAATCTTGTAAATATAGGTTTGTAGGTGTCGCTGATACAACTATTTATACTTACTATTAATATCAGGGGTGGCCATAACGTGTGGCTCACAAGACGACCTTGTGCGGTTCTCTAATTATGGTTCATTATCATTACTTCATACTTGTTGAAAAATTTCTCGTCTGGAGCGTAATCAATTAATTATGTTCCGAAAATAATAGAGCCGTTGAAAATAAATGGACAGCCATTTTATGGATAAAGTAGCCAAAGTTGCTTTCCTACCCTGAAACTAGCGTTAGGATCATATCAAAGTCAGCGGATAATAGATCTTTTTTGACCCCAGAGTAAGGATGCCCATTTTTTGCTATCAAAAGTCACCTTGCAGTTTTTCTGTTCGAACCGATTCCTGGCTGTTTCGGGTCCCATAAAGTCACCCATTTAAATACCATCCACGCCTAACTTTGGTTAACTCCAGTATCCGTTGGGTACGGGTGCATTCAACTTGCCAGCTGTCACAGGTTAAGCCGATTTATAATGTATTCAATTTTCTGAAGATTAGGTAGGTACCAATATTGATACGACTGAAATACTGAATACATAATATGACTTTGAAACAGCGTAAGCATATCAGGCTTGTATGTAAATTTTACGAATAAAATTTTAACATTCCAAACAAGAATTCGGTGGCATTAGTGTTGCGCAACTGTTGCTGGATTGGTATTTGGTATGATAATTTGGTTCTCGTCCGTGCGAATCGAATCGGACAATGGTTCAGCTAGTAATTTACGTTCATTAAGTATTATCCACCACCAGGGCCGTTTATAACCTAACAGGACCCCGACAAAGAGGCCCTAGGAACTTTATAAAAGAAGATTATAGTGATAGCGACCCAATCTTCTTGTAAAAAAGTACCTATTTTATTTCCTCAAAAAAAAACCAAAAACCAAAAAAACTGCTGATTCCGGACCCTTCTTAAAAAATCTGTCCCGGGGCAAATGAGATCGACCTCCCTGAGGTCGGACCTGTCCACCCAAGTGGATAGAATAACCTCATGTTCAGTTGCATGGCATTATTATCACCTGAAGAAAAGAGGGAAAAACACAACAGTTGAATTACATAAACCAGAGGCAAATACGATAATCAAGACGAATCTGGACCAAATTCACAACAACAACAAAATAATGATGTGCATTGTGCATTCAAAATGAATACTCTGTCCTCGGTAAATTAGACAAAAATCCATTGATGGAGTATCTTACATAAAATAATGATGTGCATTGTGCATTCAAAATGAATACTCTGTCCTCGGTAAATTAGACAAAAATCCATTGATGGAGGATCTTACATATCCACTAAATAATAGATGAGAGAATCTGACATATCCACTAATAAAATAATTATGTAGAGCACAAGACATCTCCTCTAATGGAAAATCTGATATCTCCACTAACTGAGGGTTTGCAGGCAGTACATACGAGTACATGTTTTACACTGTCCAAAATTTCAAATACATCAGGAGATTTTCTTGATCAGGAGATAAAATGACTGGGACCTTCAAGTTTTATGTGGACTAACCAAAAGAAAGGTGAATTCTATATAATTTATTTTGTTCTATGTACAAATATACCTTCATAGCAAAAGCAGGTTGCACGTTATTCTGATATTTATCAGAGGACAAAATCATGTACCTCCTATGTACAAAATATATAGGTACTAAACTACTGAAACGTAAAAAAAAACAACAACGCGTACCTAAAAGAACAACAACAACAGAGATTGTTGCCTTTTACAGAATTCAAAATGCTTGAAAAGCTATTGAGAATTGAGGTCCATTACTTCATGTGACTAGATTCTCGATTCTTATTGTGTCATAGGAGAGGTCTATTCTATTCTATTCGCCTTATCTAGCCTCAGATACAGGTTCTTGGCCAAGTAGCTTATGCACATCTATAGTTCTAATACAAAGTAATGGTATTTAAATGCAATTTTATGCATTTTAATTGGCAAAATCACATGTCGTGCATCGCATGCTAGACAAATACCTTGAAGCCGATCATGTCCGCTTCGCCTTTAATCCCGTTTGAAATATTTATGCCAAGGGTGGTAGGTGGTCATCTACGTAGGTACATAATATCATGGCCTACAAATTAAAAACTCAACAAGTCAAATTTAAAAAGCCAAAAAGTTGTACTATAGGTACCCTTGAGTCATAATTACCAAACAAACTAGGTATAAACCTCCAAATTTAATGAGACACCTACATGAATTTTACGATGAAAATTGAATCATTCTGATAAAAAAAAATAGGCATATGAATTATACTAATAGATATTAGCAGGAATCTTGAGTAAGAACTTCTTGAGCAAATCTTGACGAAATCATCGAAATTTGCTCAAAAATATGCAAAATTCGCAATTTTATGACCATGTTCTACCAGTGACAAAGGTTAATTTCATCAGGTCGATCAACAAAATTTACCCAACATTGTCAACCAGTTATTTGGACATGGCGACATGGTTTTATGGAAAAGATCTCTTGGTCAACAGCTTATCCGCTCATTAGATGGACTATAGAAAATTTCGCAAGGGTGCTTATTGTAATCACAAAACATGTCAGTCCAGAACTCCAACGCTGTTCAGAGCTTGCGAAATTTATGCACATTTCGTTCTGGGGTGTTGGTAATTAAAGGGTAGCGTTGTAAACGCCAAGAGACGGACAGACGGTTCTGTGTAATACCTGAACTATCTCACCTTTTGTGGGTTACGGTTAATACCTGAGCAAAACAAAAGCTATTGCATAAGATCAAGATGACATCATTTTTTTTTTCTCTTGATCCTAATAGGAAGGTACCTACCTAGGTATCTTCCTTTTGAATTTTATGCCCCATACGATAGTACTGCTTCCTAATAGGTTGCCGTTAGCAACCTACCTACCTACCAACTCCTATATCACAATCATAATAAAGTTACAGTTCCCAATATAGGTACCTAAACAACAAAACAAAAGGTATTGCATAATATGAACATGAGATGACATCAATTTTTTCTGGATCCTAGTAGGTAGGTACCTACATCTGTTTTCATACACTTATAGTATAACTTGTTTTTGTTAAGATTTTTACCATTATTATAAGTACAATTTATTTTTAGAGGTACCTGAGCACTTTAGATACCAACCTTATAGGTATTAAGTACTGGACTTATTTTTTATAACTAGCAATTATGTATAAATATCTACCATTTAACTATATTTTTTTTTTTTTTTAAATACCTCTTTAAGTTACCTACATAAGTTACCTTATAAGTTATTGTGTTTTTCTCTGATTTTCGGTAAGAGGAATGTCATAATTTTAAGCTATTAACTGGGCTATTAGACCCCCATTATCTATTATCATTATTATCTATTCATTATCGGTAATATTGGCCTTGCAATAATATCCTTCAGGACTAGCATATTCTATAATCCCTTGTCCTTCATGACTTTTTGTGTGGACACACCTCAAATTTTGGCTATTTATGGCATATTTTAAAGGTGCTGCATTAAACTGACGACGGCTGACTCCAAGGAAAATGTCGATGTCGGCTGTAATTATTCAAAATCCTAAACCCTCCAATCCTTAGGAACATTGTTTGTTACCGGATAGATGGGTAATGTGTGCCGTTCTTATGATTGTATTGACGTGAAAATAAAGTCACTATTAATGAATTTATTTAATTTTGACATCCTTTGTAAATACTATTTTACTCAGGTTATTTTAATCAATGGATACTTGTAAGTATCCATTGATTAAAATAACCTAAGTAAAATAGTGAAAATAAAGGTCATAATAATAAAAAGGCTCACCTGTTCTCCGCGATAAACCACATATTCGGGAAAGTAAAGGCCGCCTGAGCTAGGTCTACCCATGACAGAGTGATGTCCGGGAGGGGCATGGGCCATCTTGATTGCGTTGAACTGGAGGAAGGATTTGCTGTGATTCGCTGGAATTTTAATTTGAAATGAATTTTCAATTTGTTTAAATTTGTATTGTTTGCAGGCAGTTGAGCTGAGTGAGACAAGAGCCATGCAGAAATATGCAAGCAAATTGTTACCTGTGAAATTCCCGGGGTGTGAGCCATACGAATTTCGCAGTGATGAATATTGGGCGTGCGCTGCCAGACAACTTACCACTAATCTGCATCATCAGGTCAGTACGAGTATAATCTAATTTCTAATATTTCGAGCAGAGAGAGATCTTTGCCAGCCTAGTTAGCTTGGAGGGTAGCGCCTCTGCCTTGTAAGCGCTAGGTCGCGGGTTCGATACAAGGCAGGCGGGCTATCCTCTAAAATATTGGGCTTGCGCTGCCAGACAACTTACCACTAATCTGCATCATCAGGTCAGTACGAGTATAACCTAATATTTCGAGCAGAGAGAGATCTTTGCCAGACTAGTTCGCTTGGAGGGAAGCGCGTCTGCCTTGTAAGCGCTAGGTCGCGGGTTTGATACAAGGCAGGCGTGCTATTCTCCAAGCTAATTATTTCTCCAAGCTCTTGTTTATTGTTCCATAAAATGTAATGTTATTACCAATCAAATATATAAGACCTTGTTTAGACTGCGAGAGTAAAGGGACTTTTCAGTCCTATGCTGGTAGTATAAACAAGGTATATTCTATTCTATTCTATTCTAATTAGACTGGTAGTGTAACTTTAGTGATCCGTTTTAGTCACCTTCTCATCAGCAAAGTGAGTAATACTAACTCACTTGGCGGGTAATGACTAACACCAGGTCACCAGGTAAACCAACAGGACATGAACAATTTGATATGGTCCAGTTGAAAAACAACAACAAACCATTCCAATGTCAACAGAGATCTCGATATCAGAGAGAAAAATAAGTACTACCTAGATAAAATAAGAATCCAGACATAGGTAGCTATTAATATAACATCTGATAGGTAGATGTAGATACTATATGTGTATAGATACCTATCAAATAATAATTTATTAATAACCGTATATATTTAGGTACCTAATTACCTATGAAAATGGTAAATGTGGACATGTAGGTGGTAGGTGGTCATCTACGCACATAATATCATGGCCTATAAGTTAAAAACTCAACAAGTCAAATTTAAAAAGCCAAAAAGTTGTACTAGATACCCTTGAGTCATAATTACCAAACAAACTAGGTATAAACCTCCAAATTTCATGAGACACCTACATGAATTTTACGATGAAAATTGGATTATTCTGATAAAAATTAGGCATATGAATTACACTAATATTAACAAGAATCTTGAGTAAGAACTTCTTGAGCAAATGTTGACGAAATCATGGAATTTGCTCAAAAATATGCAAATTTCGCAATTTTATGACCATGTTCTACCAGTGACAAAGGTTAATTTTATCAGGTCCATCAACAAAATTTACCCAACATTGTCAACCAGTTATTTGGACATGGTTTTATGGAAAAGATCTCTTGGTCAACAGCTTATCCGCTCATTAGATGGACTATAGAAAATTTCGCAAGGGTGCTTATTGTAATCACAAAACATGTCAGTCCAGAACTCCAACGCTGTTCAGAGCTTGCGAAATTTATGCACATTTCGATTCAGAGCTTGCAAAATTTAAGGGTAGCGTTGTAAACGCCAAGAGACGGACAGACGGTTCTGTGTAATACCTGAACTATCTCACCTTTTGTGGGTTACGGTTAAGCTCTGTCCAGACATACCCGTTCCGAGAACGAACATTATCCGTTTATGATAAAATCTGCCCCGGGCGGGAATCGAACCCGCGGCCTAAAGCTTACAAGGCAGTCGCACTACCAACCAAGCTAACGAGACTGGATAAAAAAGCTTTATTCACTTCGTGGCGTTTCATTTGTATCATTGTATCCGAAACTACAAGAACATAAACAACACCTCTGATCCGATGACCATAAGAAGAGTGTGTTTTACCTTCAAATATATAAAATATCGGAATAATTTATTTGTTTTTATTCGGACAAGTACTTTAAGTGGTAGGTAGGTCAAGTAAAAGTTTCGCTCGGAATGCACACGAGGCAAAATATGTACAATGTAATGTAAGTATGTAATATGTACAAGTATGTTTTGTATGTTCAACTAATGTTTATTAACGTTAGGTAGAAAAGTTCAAAGTGATTGTTTTCGCAACTTTTGTATACCCTATAACCTGCCGCTGGGGTGTGGTCAAGACGCCGGTGTGCGTCATCAAGATGAACGAACGTTTAATCTTGTAAATATAGGTTTGTAGGTGTCGCTGATACAACTATTTATATCAGGGGTGGCCATAACGTGTGGCTCGCAAGACGATCTTGTGCGGTTCTCTAATTATGGTTCATTATCATTACTTCATACTTGTTGATGAACGAACGTTTAATCTTGTAAATATAGGTTTGTAGGTGTCGCTGATACAACTATTTATACTTACTATTACTATCAGGGGTGGCCATAACGTGTGGCTCGCAAGACGATCTTGTGCGGTTCTCTAATTATGGTTCATTATCATTACTTCATACTTGTTGAAAAATTTCTCGTCTGGAGCTGAAGATTAGAATTTCCACCCTGAAGGTGTAGACCAAAATTTTCAAAAACTTCGCCTGCGGCGTGGCTCTCCCCGAATCTTCTTTATGGGATTGCCGCTCCCGAAGTTAACGTTAGTGGTCACCCCTGCTTTAGATACTAATAGTACGAGTAAGTACTACTTCTAGTTTGATCGTAAATACCGTATTAAGGTCTTTATCGAGAATTACATGTGGATACATCACTATCACCTTTAAGTTCACACGGAGGTGTTTGTTTACTTTTAATTACTTTTGCGATGCAGTTCACTTGGTCAGTTTGCAGTAATGTTGGAGCCGGAATGATAATGACATTAATAACTATAATAACAGTGCTTATACTGCTCGTAATAGATAGGTAAGAGATCTCTAAATATAGGTATCATCAATATTGATACCTATAATTAACTTAACTAAGCAACCTACGTTTTTTCGGCTCTGCTTGGAGTTCACTCTTTTTCGCCCTAGACACTTATTATTATTATTATTATTATTATTATTATTATTATTATTATTATTATTATTATTATTATTATTATTATTATTATTATTATTATTGTCAAGACGCTCGCCTAGTACTCAGAAAGGAGCAAGTTTGGTCCTAGTCGAGAGGCCGAGAACTCTCCCGTAGTTGTTTTACAAATACAATGCGTCCCAAATGAAAACCATCCGTACACCCTGTATAAGAATACAATTGAATTAAAGTTTCCATTCTCATAAAGATTTGTCCACACATAGCCGACGCCGTCGATCGACGAGGTGAAATTATGTTGTCGAGTCCATCGACGGAGTAGACCATGTGTGGACTTAGCATAACACATTTTCTTTTCCCGTTCTAGGTGGGGACATGCAAAATGGGCCCCGACTCTGACCCAGACGCCGTGGTCGATCCACAACTCAGGGTTCGCGGGATCGATGGCCTCCGTGTCGTGGATGCTTCCATTATGCCTGTGATCCCTGCTGGTCATACGAACGCTGTGGTTTATATGATAGGAGAGAAAGCTGCCGATATGATTAAGCAGACTTGGAACTATGCTTAACACTTCCGGCTCGAGAAGGCGTGGGTCCTGGGTTCGAATACCCGGCAAGGACTGAATTATTGATCTCGTAATTTGTAATTATCTATTTTCTCTCTCTATTTCTTTCCTAAGGCCAGCCACTCACTATCAGGTAGACCTGACAGGTACGGCTGAAAAGGTCCGTCGGTCAGGCATATTCCGTATACCTGACACTAGATGAACACTCACACCATCAGGTAGACCTGACAGGCAGACCTAATCAGATCTACCTGATAATGAGTGGCTGGCCTAATACTCATACACTCATAGTATAACTTGTTTTTGTTAAGATTTTTACCATTAGAATAAGTACAATTTATTTTTAGAGGTACCTGAGCACTTTAGATACCAACCTTATAGGTATTAAGTAATGGACTTATTTTTTATAACTAGCAATTATGTATAAATATCTACCATTTAACTATATTTTTAAATACCTCCTTAAGTTACCTACATAAGTTACCTTATAAGTTATTGTGTGATTCTCTGATTTTCGGTAAGAGGAATGTCATAATTTTAAGCTATTAACTGGGCTATTAGACCCCCATTATCCATCATCATTATTATCTATTAGATTATCGGTAATTTTGGCCTTGCAATAATATCCTTCAGGACTAGCCAGGACTAGCATATTCTGTAATCCCTTGTCCTTCATGACTTTTCGTGTGGACACACCTCAAATTTTGGCTATTTATGGCAAATTTTAAAGGTGCTGCATTAAACTGTTGAATTAGACTTTAGAGTTAGAGGGACTTATCTTCACACTCTAATAACATTATTATGCATTTGTGATTATTAATTACTTAATCACATTGTTTTACCATAAGGTAGTGATAAATTAGTAGTGCTAGTTGTATTAGAGATCTACCTACTTGTATATGTCTATAATCTTACTGAATATTCTGCATGACCCAGCCTGCAGGTAATATGTATGTACCTTCTTCTGAAGGTACGATTTTCTACGGGCGGACGTGTTTTTTGAGTTTTGATCAACGTGATATCTTTAGGAAGGACTGTATGACGTACAACACTCGGATTATCACGTTGCCCAGGCGCAAAAAACACGTCACTAAGAAACCGCACCTTTATTTCTACTTATAAATATGTATGTAGGTAGGTATTAATCCTTCTTTTTTTCCTTGTTATAAAATTATAAATAGGTGTTACTTGTCTGAAATGCATAATCCTAACATAAAAAAAAAAAAAAAAATGACTTCCCAAATTTTTTGACCAAACTTGGAACTTGATTTTTTTTCAAAGTCAAGATAAGTTACCTTATAAGTTATTGTGTTTTTCTCTGAATTTCGGTAAGAGGAATGTCATAATTTTAAGCTATTAACTGGGCTATTAGACCCCCCATTATCCATTATCATTATTATCTATTCATTATCGGTAATATTGGCCTTGCAATAATATCCTTCAGGACTAGCCAGGACTAGCATATTCTGTAATCCCTTGTCCTTCATGACTTTTTGTGTGGACACACCTCAAATTTTGGCTATTTATGGCATATTTTAAAGGTGCTGCATTAAACTGTTGAATTAGACTTTAGAGTTAGAGGGACTTATCTTCACACTCTAATAACATTATTATGCATTTCCTTATCCTTACCCAGCCTGCAGGTATGCAGGTAATATGTACGTACCTTCTTCTGAAGGTACGATTTCCTACGGGCGGACGTGTTTTTTGAGTTTTGATCAACGTGATATCTTTAGGAAGGACTGTGTGACGTACAACACTCGGATTATTACGTTGCCCAGGCGCAAAAAACACGTCACTAAGAAATCGCACCTTTATTTCTACTTATATAAATATGTATGTAGGTAGGTATTAATCCTTCTTTTTTTCCTTGTTATAAAATTATAAATAGGTGGTACTTGTCTGAAATGCATAATCCTAACATAAAAAAAAAAAAAAAAAAAAAAAAAAAAAAAAACCCCCCAATTTTTTTCACAAAATTGGAAATTTTTTTTTTTTTCACACCCCGGGAATTTCACAGGTAACAATTTGCTTGCATATTTCTGCATGGCTCTTGTCTCACTCAGCTCAACTGCCTGCAAACAATACAAATTTAAACAAATTGAAAATTCATTTCAAATTAAAATTCCAGCGAATCACACTCAAAAAACATCAAACATCGAATTTTTGAACGGCGGGAATTTTCTAGGAATTTCATTTTCGTCAAATTACTTTTTTGAGGAAATCTAAAAATTCGGAGTTTTCAATTTTGGATTTATTTCTGAGGTAAGAAGGTAGGTTTCTTCCGGAATTCCATGTGTAAGTATACCTATCGAAATTGTCTTGATAAGAATAATTTATTTATTTTTATCTCATTTTAAGTTTTTAATAAAATTAATTTCAGGGTGAACTGCATACACCCAAACTGTAAAAATATATGAAAGTATGAAACCTTGGTTAGACTGATGCTGGGGAAAAGGGATTATTCTATTCTAATTCTACCTATCCCTAATACCTACCTATTCCCACAATAAAAGGATATTTGCATTTGCCTATAGTTCATAGGTAGGTACCTTATTCATGCCTAGGTGGTACTTTACTCGTTAGGTAGGTATCTTAGTAGCACGAGTAGGTATATTGAAATCGTGTACTTAACAGATTCAACTTGGTCTAATTCTTTCATTAATTTATCATTTTTTATATCGCCGCAGTTTCATCAGTAGGAAGCTAGGAAGATGATATATTTTAGATAGATACCTGAACAATATACATACCTAAGAACTACATATTTATAGGTCCATCACTTAGGTTATTCTTTGATGCATGTGTGTATTAGACATAGGTATCTCCAATTTTTTATCGGGGAAAAATTGATATTTTCGATAAGTACGTACCGACATACCTCGATTTAATTTAACTTATGTAAGTGCTTAATTCTTATTCATTTACCTGCTTACATAGGATTGACTATTTTCATGCCGATTTATATAAAAAAAAAGAAAAAAACTAGTAAAAAGTTTACTAGTTTTATTATAAACAGAAATAATAGACAGTAAAGAAAAAAAAACTTAATCATTTTTGACGGTGGAGATTTATGGACAACCTGGCATACATTGACAGGTAAATTATGCTCCATCTATAAACACATAAACAAGAAATACTATAAGACCCTCCTCTTGCAAAAGTAAATGAATGAAAATATTCATATTCATAGATTGTAGATTCTGACTGCATATATTCTTTACTGCATAAAGTATTGCCTCGTCTCGAGTGTATATCATCGATAATTCTCAGCTTTTATTGTCTGCTTACATTTATCAAGATGATTTGCCAGAAATAGTAATAACGAACATAACTAATGACCCTTCGTAAAAAATAATCTCTAACCTTGCCCCATTGCTTGGAGAAACAAACGGAGAAAAGATTTAGACTTCAGAGAGGATGCATAATCGTACATCTCGGACATTACCTTCAAAAACGACCAAGAACAGTAGGTACCGTACCTCTTTGTTCAAGGTTGAACTAGGAATTAGTCAAGATGTTTCGAAAACATTACGCCCTGAGCGTGATTTTTATAATCCTGAATTTAACTGTACGAAAAAGATTGAGGAAATATAAAAATTCGGAGTTTTCAATTTTGGATTTATTTCTGAGGTGAGTATAGGTAGGTTTCTTCCGGAATTCCATGTGTAAGTATACCTACGTACCTACATTAAATACCTATGTATAGCTAATCGAGAAGCGTTGGCTGTTGGCGGTAGCTACCTTTTAATATTTTAATTGAAATTTTAATTAATATTATTTTGCATTTTGCGTTTTTAATAAAATTAATTTCAGGGTGAACTGCATACACCCAAACTGTAAAAATATATGAAACCTTGGTTAGACTGATGCTGGGGAAAAGGGATTATTCTATTCTAATTCTACCTATCCCTAATACCTATATTCCCACAATAAAAGGATATTTGCATTTGCCTATAGTTCATAGGTAGGTACCTTATTCATGCCTAGGTGGTACTTTGTACCTACTTTACTCGTTAGGTAGGTATCTTAGTAGCACGAGTAGGTATATTGAAATCGTGTACTTTACAGATTCAACTTGGTCTAATTCTTTCATTAATAAATTTATCATTTTTTATATCGCCGCAGTTTCATCAGTAGGAAAGATGATATACTTTAGATACCTGAACAATATACATACCTAAATACTACATATTTATAGGTATATCACTTAGGTTATTCTAGGTGATTCTTTATATATTAAGTATGTAGCCACCTACGTACCTACATTAAATACCTATGTATAGCTAATCGAGTATTATCATCTTGGTAGGTATAGTTTCTTATCAGGATTACCTAACTCTCTTCTGAGATGGTTTGTTTTGTCAGATAAGTGTGCAGACTGTGCAGGCAGGTATGTAGATAGATACCTATATCAGTTCACTTAAGTTTCCTCTTTAACTTTGTGATACTGATGACTTTATCAGAACTATTTCACAATTTATACAATCAGTAAGTAGGTACTTACCTAGATAATAATAAAAAAAAAAAAAAAAAAAAAAAATGTGTTTTTAAGATTTAACATGTAGTTATCTATTCTACATAATATAATATGTAACATTTCTCTATTTTATCTCCTCTTAACTCCTCTTAACATGAATAACTAATCCAATAAAATTGAGACATTACTAGCAAGTACATACCTATTTAATCCATTGGTCAATGAGAGAGCCGTTATGGTCATCAGTGTTACCAGAACTGCGGTTACTTTACATGACATCTAGGTAGGTAGGTACCTAACCTAGGGATTTCTGGTAGGTAGATACCGATCTAAATCTATACTGTCTACCGCTTAAATGCCTTAAATCTTAAAAACACATTTTTTTTTTTAATTTTTATTACCTACCTAGGTATGTAGGTACCTACTTACTGATTGTATAAATTGTGAAATAGTTCTGATAAAGTCATCAGTATCACTAAGTTAAAGAGGAAACTTAAGTGAACTGGTTACTTTACATGACATCTAGGTAGGTACCTAACCTAGGGATTTCTAGTAGCTAAATCTATACTGTCTACCGCTTAAATGCCTTAAATCTTAAAAACACATTTTTTTTTACCTACCTAGGTATGTACCTACTTACTGATTGTATAAATTGTGAAATAGTTCTGATAAAGTCATCAGTATCACTAAGTTAAAGAGGAAACTTAAGTGAACTGATATAGGTATCTATCTACATACCTGCCTGCACACTTATCTGACAAAACAAACCATCTCAGAAGAGAGTAGGTAATCCTGATAAGAAACTATACCTACCAAGATGATAATCCTCGATTAGCTATACATAGGTATTTAATGTAGGTACGTAGGTGGGTACATACCTACTTAATATATAAAGAATCACCTAGAATAACCTAAGTGATGGACCTATAAATATGTAGTTCTTAGGTATGTATATTGTTCAGGTATCTATCTAAAATATATCATCTTCCTACTGATGAAACTGCGGTGATATAAAAAATGATAAATTAATGAAAGAATTAGACCAAGTTGAATCTGTTAAGTACACGATTTCAATATACCTACTCGTGCTACTAATAAACCCTTTTTTGGAGAGAAAAATGAAACCCTTTTTGGAGGGAAATATGAAACCCTTTTTGAAGGGAAAATGAAACCCTTTTTGGAGCCTTAACAATCCAGATTAGATTTACGAGTAGAGCGAAAAATATTCTCCTAGCCACCTTGGAATGGGTGTTTAGGGTGAGGTGAGAAAAAGGTAACTGTGACCAATTGAACCAACTAACGATTTCTACAATATTTGCGTTAAGTTATTGAAAATCACACCCAGAAAATTTATGGAAAATTTAATTCTAGCTTAATGTGCACTAAGATACCTAATTACCTATGCCTACGTAGGTACAAAGTGACAAATGTACCTACCACAAACGTGAGAAACGTACCTATCTAGTACTAACGGAACATGAAATGAGATCGAGAATCCGGGATTCTCGTAAACAAGAGATAGGTACTGGTAAAAACAATAAATTGACTTACGATTACGATGCAAAATGCAAGATCACGTAATATGTAAAATATAGTGCACTGGGTTGTTGGGTTCAGCACTTTAGCACTTAGTATTCTCAGTGACAAGTCGCTAATTATTATCATTTTATTTAACAAGTGACTGAAAACTGCAATTCAGACGATCTACATTTGGCATATCGAATCGGATGAGGTGAGAAAAAGGTAACTGTGACCAATTGAACCAATTAACGATTTCTACAATATTTGCGTTAAGTTATTGAAAATCACACCCAGAAAATTTCTGGAAAATTTAATTATAGCTTAATGTGCATTAAGATACCTAATTACCTATGCCTACGTAGGTACAAAGTGACAAATGTACCTATACCACAAACGTGAGAAACGTACCTAACTAGTACCAACGGAACATGAAATGAAATCGAGAATCCGGGATTCTCGTAAACAAGAGATAGGCACTGGTAAAAACAATAAATTGACTTAAGATTACGGTGCAAAATGCAAGATCACGTAATTATGTAAAATATAGTGCACTGGGTTGTTGGGTTCAGCACTTTAGCACTTAGTATTCTAAGTGACAAGTCGCTAATTATTATCATTTTATTTAACAAGTGACTGAAAACTGCAATTCAGACGATCTACATTTGGCATATCGAATCGGGACTGGTAGTGTAACTTTAGTGATCCGTTTTAGTCACCTTCTCATCAGCAAAGTGAGTAATACTAACTCACTTGGCGGGTAATGACTAACACCAGGTCACCAGGTAAACCAACAGGACATGAACAATTTGATATGGTCCAGTTGAAAAACAACAACAAACCATTCCAATGTCAACAGAGATCTCGATATCAGAGAGAAAAATAAGTACTACCTAGATAAAATAAGAATTCAGATATAGGTAGCTATTAAAATGATATCTGATAGGTAGATGTAGATACCTATCAAATAATAATTTATTAATAGGTAACCGTATATATTTAGGTACCTAATTACCTATGAAACATAGGTAGCTATTA
Source organism: Diaphorina citri (assembly GCF_000475195.1). Taxonomy (NCBI): domain Eukaryota; kingdom Metazoa; phylum Arthropoda; class Insecta; order Hemiptera; family Psyllidae; genus Diaphorina; species Diaphorina citri. The sequence continues at coordinate 57,948 of NW_007377708.1, forward strand.
ATATAACATCTGATAGGTAGATGTAGATACTATATGTGTATAGATACCTATCAAATAATAATTTATTAATAACCGTATATATTTAGGTACCTAATTACCTATGAAAATGGTAAATGTGGACATGTAGGTGGTAGGTGGTCATCTACGCACATAATATCATGGCCTATAAGTTAAAAACTCAACAAGTCAAATTTAAAAAGCCAAAAAGTTGTACTAGATACCCTTGAGTCATAATTACCAAACAAACTAGGTATAAACCTCCAAATTTCATGAGACACCTACATGAATTTTACGATGAAAATTGGATTATTCTGATAAAAATTAGGCATATGAATTACACTAATATTAACAAGAATCTTGAGTAAGAACTTCTTGAGCAAATGTTGACGAAATCATGGAATTTGCTCAAAAATATGCAAATTTCGCAATTTTATGACCATGTTCTACCAGTGACAAAGGTTAATTTTATCAGATCACATGAGTTTAAACTTGGTTTAAGTTTACCTATTGGATGAGGGCATCTGATTGGTTGATTTTAAACTTTTTAGCCAATCAGATTGATTCATTCAATATTTAAACTTAGTAAAGACCTTATACAGCGTGAACGACCTGGTATCCCAGAGTTAAAGCGCTTCAAAGAATTACCGGAAGGACGGGCCCAGCTTGTTATTGACTATTGGAGATTTGTAAAGTTTGAGTGAGTTAGAAAAGAGAATTGCCTTCAATGGACTACTCACTCAATGAGTTAGGTCCTAACTCACTATACTAAGGATCTAACTCTTTTATAACTCACTGAAACTTTAAAAATCTCTAATAAATAATCTACAAAAAGAAATAAACATGATTTCGCATAAAATAAAAGAAGAAAAAAAGTAATCTTTTATTTATTGAATTAATCGGTAGGTATATCACAAAGATAATAAAGTTTCAATATAAATATTATACAAATAATTTGTTACTGTACATCAATAGGCTAAAACTGGAGTCGGTAGAAAGTCGAGGGACAAGATTAGAAACGAAAGGGAGAAGACCAGCAAATAAGAATCTTAGAACCCTTAGAAGAAATGTGTATGAACCTTAGAACCCTAACTTCCATTAAGTTGGGTCGTAATAATGAAACAGGACTGTTTTAAAATTAAAGTTAAGTCACCAGGTCACCACTTATACTGGTTTCCCATTGTTTAGTAAGAAATATCTAGTTTTAGTGCAGGTATAGCTTTGAAAACTCACTTTAGCTATACCTGATTAGGGAGTACGATTTATCGTACGAACAGTATCGAATTTAAGGCAATTTATGGAAAAGTACACCAGTTCATCAGTTTTATAGTCGAACTACTTCTCACAAAACAAGGGGAATTTTTCCTCTTAGTGTGAGAAGAGTACACTGCTTTTTTTTTCTTATCTTTTTAAATACATAAATAATACTGTTATCTTTACCTATACATTGTACTCATATTATGTATTTGATGTCAAATAAATTGTACAAATAAATTACAAATTACAAAATTAGTAAGAAATATCAAGTTTTACTGCAGGTATTGCTTTGAAAACTCACTTTAGCTATACCTGATTAGGGAGTACGATTTATAGTACGAACAGTATCGAATTTAAGGCAATTTATGGAAAAGTACACCAGTTCATCAGTCTTTGTGTACATTTTTCCCTTTTTTGATCGAGTGCTTTTGGAAGATTTTTCCCCTACTATTATTGCTGCATAAAATACCCTTTCAGTCCCAATCTGGCAGTATAGACAAGGTAAATTATTCTAGTAAGTAGGTAGTTGGCGACAAGAAAAACCCGAATATTTTCCCAGAGTTTTCCCCACTGTCTTATTCGTATTTCTAAATTAATGACAAGAGAGATAGAAAGGGGGGAGGATAAAAGAATTGCATAGCTTACATTTAAAATTTACCGAGGAAGTGTAAAGAGCGTTGGTTACACACTGCACGGTGCTTGCTCGTAGGGTGTTCACCTGACGTCCGCACATTCAGAGGAAGGTTTGACTATTTGATAAGCTATCAGGTACTCGGGGTATGCCTGCGAAAATAGAAGAAAAAGGATCTGTTTTAAAAGAAAAGGTCATTGTAAAGTTTATAAATGGTACAGTGTAAAGTGAAAAACTGTTTACAATATTGAACGGTGCCAATGTGATTTCAGCTGCAGTACAGTATCCAACAAGTTCCTCATGAATTGAAGGCCATCCCACCCCCCAGTTTCAGCTAACTCGTAAAAACACCAAATTCCTCCAAGGAACACTCAAGTTCAGTATCGTTGAGCGTGGTGTGAGGCTGGATGACTGACCATGACTGCATGCATCACCAGCTACATTTTGGGGTGCAGAATAAACCCGAGTAGAATTTGAGGGACTAGTTTACGCCCCAGCTTAAGAAGGGAGCTTATTCAACACAGGTCAAAATAATAATAATACCCGTTTCCTCCGTCAAGAGGCTACCACGAAGTCCAAGACAAAATGGCCCTCACGACGGCTGACTCCAAGGAAAATGTCGATGTCGGCTGTAATTATTCAAAATCCCAAACCCACCTATCCTTAAGAACATTGTTTGTTCCCGGATAGATGGGTAATGTGTGCCGTTCTTATGATTGTATTCTTATGACGTGAAAACAAAGTCACTATTAATGAATTTATTTAATTTTGACATCCTTTGTAAATACTTTGTTACTGAGGTTATTTTAATCAATGGATACTTGTAAGTATCCATTTACTTTTACTTACAAGTATCCATTGATTAAAATAACCTAAGTAAAATAGTGAAAATAAAGGTCATAATAATAAAAAGGCTCACCTGTTCTCCGCGATAAACGGAACATTGTTTGTTCCGGGATAGATGGGTAATGTGTGCCGTTCTTACGATTGTATTGACGTGAAAATAAAGTCACTATTAATGAATTTATTTAATTTTGACATCCTTTGTAAATACTTTTTTACTGAGGTTATTTTAATCAATGGATACTTGTAAGTATCCATTGATTAAAATAACCTAAGTAAAATAGTGAAAATAAAGGTCATAATGATAAAAAGGCTCACCTGTTCTCCGCGATAAACCACATATTCGGGAAAGTAAAGCCCGCCTGAGCTAGGTCTACCCATGACAGAGTGATGTCCGGGAGGGGCATGGGCCATCTTGATTGCGTTGAACTGGAGGAAGGATTTGCCCAGCGTTACTCGACACATGAGAAGATGTCTGAAATGCATAGAATAATATTAAATCAAAATATCCAATCGTGAATTTATTTGTGTTAAAGCAGAGCCTTTTCACAACTTTTTGTGGATATTCGATTAAAGTAGCTACTCAATTGTCCTTACGAGGCCGAGTGCACCCCGAACTCCAAGCACAGAGCTGAAAAAACTTCGAACCCGGGATCTCCGGCGTGCAAGTCTAGTGTAATACCCACTCGGGCACGGAGCGGAGGTTGCCGAATACATTACTTCCCTTCCTATAGGATAAGGAAAGTAAAAATGGCCTAATGGTGAATGACATATTATATGTAAACCTTTGACACAAATACTACATACCTATGACACACATAGCAAGATCTGTCCTTATGCATGGGACAGCCTGTACCTCTTCTCACCAGCTATAACTGGAAAAAAGTCTCATGTTATTCTTGTTGTTGTAGCAATCTCCTCATCTTCCAACATTCTCAGCTACTTCAGGGGGGGCTCATGCACAGAATAGACCCAAATATCAAATGCAACCTCTGCAAGGGCTGTCTACACGACATCAAACATTTTTTCAACTTGTTGTAGCAATCTCCCCATCTTCCAACATTCTCAGCTACTTCACAGGGGGGGCTCATGCACAGAATAGACCCAAATATCAAATGCAACCTCTGCAAGGGCTGTCTACACGACATCAAACATTTTTTCAACTGCCCCTTAAAAAAGTCTCATAGAACTCACCAGCTAAATGAAGCGGCGTGGAATTCCGGCCCTGAGCGTCGCGACAGTTGATATTATCCGCCGTCAGTAGCTTCTGGACTCGGCCTAGATTTCCCTTCTTGGCCGCGTCCAGCAGGGCTGAGTTCCCGCGCAGTAAATCCGACACGTCTTGGTCTCCCTCGCGCACCAAATCCAGAGGTGTGGCTCCGTCCCTGTTCTTCTTACTGGGGTCTGCACCGTGCTGCAGAAGTAGACGGACAATGTCTGCCTTGCCTGGGGGATTTACGGTAATTTATTATTTACAATGCAATGTAAGTAATTATATATTTTAAAAAAGAGAAGTAAAAATTATCCGAGGAGGTTTTGATATCTGAAATATCTGAATTTTACTTGGAACAATATTTAAATACGGCGCGGTTAGTCCAGAGGTAACGTGCTTGCTTGCCATGCAGAAGATCCCGGGTTCGAATCCCACCATCGACAAAAATTTGTACTCGTTTTTCGATTGCAAATATTTCAATGGTTCATCTTTCTGGTGTTCTCGTGTTGACCCACTGTCCAAATGGGAAGTATTGTGTCTCTTATCGCCCATCTGATGAGGGACTTACTACGGGATATGCATCTTACGACACAGACCACATGAGTCTAATGTAGCAGTTGTTTAATTGCTACGAAATAAAAACGGCGGTGAAACACTCAACTTGCGGAAAAAAACCCCTAAAATTTCTCCACTCCACACAAAGTCCTTTCGATGTTATTTTCCTCAGTTCTGTTGACATATTTCCATATCTCTTACCTTTGGCTGCAGCTTCATGGAGAGGAGTAAACTTCCACAGATCTGCTACGTTCACATTGGCTCCATGTTTGACATTGTGTGGTGTTAATGTACCATAGTACATGTTCTTCTTCTTTTTCTTTGCTTTTTCTTTTGTAAAGACAGAGTCGGCGTTTTTTTGCCAGCCTTTCAATCAGCCCTAACTAGGGTGATAATCGGGCTGACATTTGATTTTGGCCACAAATTTTATGAGTGGATGCCCTTCGCACTCAACCTTTTCTATTTGTTTAGCAAGGGAAAATTCAGGCTGGTATACTCCCTGTTTCAAGTCCCCCAGCCATACTAAGCTGGTCTACTCCCTGTTTAACGTCCCCCAGCCAGACCCGCTTACCTGCACCAAACATGCCTCCAATATAGGCATGTCTTTCATCGAATCCCTTCTGTACGATGGCGTTAATAAAGGGAGATCCGTGGAATAGCATACGTTCGTGTGCCTGGCCTCCATTCTCATCTGCCACCTCCGCTCTACGATGTACGTAGCGCTCCCACAGTTTACGATCGCATGTCTTTCATCGAATCCCTTCTGTACGATGGCGTTAATAAAGGGAGATCCATGGAATAGCATACGTTCGTGTGCCTGGCCTCCATTCTCATCTGCCACCTCCGCTCTACGATGTACGTAGCGCTCCCACAGTTTACGATTCTGAACCTTTTGGATCTGGGACGAGAAAGACAATATAGGTTAAGATAAGTATGTATTAAAAAAAAAAAAAAAACTGGAAGGAAACTGTAGCTACTGAGGTCTTATCGTCGCGAAATTGACGAGAGAATGAGGACAGGATAGGAAAAAGCCAGCCGTTCCAAGAACGAACATTATCTCATCAGGATAAAATCCGCCCCGGGCGGGAATCGAATCCATGGCCTAGATTACAAGCTAACTAGACAAAGAAGCAAAACTGTTGTCGACTCTTGGCATTGAACCTCAGACTTAGGGCATGACAGATCAATCACGTTTGAAGTAACTATCTCTGATTTTTTTTTCTTCTTGAATAATAATTTTGAGATACGTACATTATGGTCTTTTTTTACACCTATATAAATAAGTACATATCTGTACTTTTCAGGAACACTTTTTGTTTCTTATATCATCCCATGATCTGTTCTTTTCTCTCTCTCTCTCTCTCTCTCTCTCTCTCTCTCTCTCTCTCTCTCTTTCTTCTTCTTCTTCTTGATTATATCAAATTTCATTGCTTTCATATTAATAATACAAAAGTATACTGAATTCCATTCTACTTACCCGGATGATATTGTACCGGGAGAAGATACCTCCAGACTGCCCATTATCCCTGTGCTCTCTGACTGTCGCTTGCATTTCTTCAGCCACCGTAATGAACTCCTTGTCATCACTGAGCAAGTCTATAAGTAGTGTGCCCGGCTGAGAGAAACCTGCGGGAGAGAATGGAAACACTTAAAAGAAGATGTAAAGACCTTTCAGGGGCACTTACTTCCGTGTCCGTGAGATAGGAAAGGCTACCTATCTCACGTTTCCTATCTCACGGTGTTGGAGGATTAAGGTTTAGTTTTTAGGGGCACGGATATTTAGGGGCATGATTAACCCAGTGGTAACACGCTGGCCATTTTTTTCCCGGCTCTGTGCTTAGATTGCGGGGTGCACTCAGCCTCGTGAGGACAATTAAGTAGCTACTTTAATCGAGTGGCGGCATTACCAGAGTAAAAAGTAAAATTATAGATATTTTCCGGCTCTGTGCTTAGATTTCGGGGTGCACTCAGCCTCGTGAGGACAATTAAGTAGCTACTTTAATCGAGTGGCGGCATTACCAGAGTAAAAAGTAAAATTATAGATATGTCAGAAATAGTAAAGGAGGCTCTTAGTAATGCTGTGATATCCACAAAAATTGTGAAGAAGCTCTCAGCTTCACCACAAATAAATCATGATTTAGATTTTTATATATATGTAGGAGATGCTACGACACAGACCATTGCTGCGGCGATGAAACACCTTTGTACTTACTTGGTGAGGAGCACAATTTCTCGATGTAGGAGATGCTACGACACAGACCATTGCTGCGGCGATGAAACACCTTTGTACTTACTTGGTGAGGAGCACAATTTCTCGATGCCCTTGAGTAGTTTATGTCGGTATCCGTAAGCACTGACTCCGACCTGTTTCAGATCTTCATGATTCATTTCAGCTAGAATGTCCAGCGTGATTTGTTCTCGCTCAAACAGCTCCAGCAAATGCTTCAGTCCCAGGCTGAAAGAAATAATATATGAGTTGAATATTCTTCTTCTTCCTAGCCTTTTCCTACTTATATAGGGTCGACGTTTCTTGTCAGTCTCTTCCAGGCAGCCCTATTGTGTACCTTGTGCCCTGTTAATTTTTTCTCATTCAAGTCTTGATTCACAAAATCTCGGAAAGAAATAATATATGAGTTGAATATTCTTCTTCTTCTTCCTAGCCTTTTCCTACTTATATAGGGTTGGCGTTTCTTGTCAGTCTCTTCCAGGCAGCCCTATTGTGTACCTTGTGCCCTGTTAATTTTTTCTCATTCAAGTCTTGATTCACAAAATCTTCCCACCTTTTATTCGGTCTACCTCGCCCTTTTCTCCCCCTCACTTCCATTCTCTCAACTCTTTTCATGTAGCTCTCATCTCTTCTTTCAACATGACCATACCACTGTAATCTCCTCTTATGGATCGTCCTAGACACTTCCGTTAACACCTAAATAAGTAAATAAACTCTCACCTGGTTAGGAAATGGGCGATGGTGGCCGGTCCGGCCGCGACGTCCAAACTGGTCACGGACTCCGAGTGCGAGCTCAAATCTAACGCGGCACTGCAGCCATCTCCCCGCTGAGTTGCCATGGCAGGGGTAGACAGCGCCACGGCCTGCCCCGACGGCATGATCACGGTCTCGAGAGCGAGAGGCTGCGGGGGAGAGGTTGAATCCTTCCTTTCTCTCTCTTTCTTAAAAATTAAAATAAATATAATAACGGATGTCTTATCGTCCTGAAAGAAAAAAAAGGGGGACAGGAGAGGAGAAAGCTAGGATAATGTTCGCTAGAGTTTACAGGGCACGCGCGCTGCTCTCCAGGCTAACTAGGCTGGCATAGAGCGATTCCTTACAGCAAGTTCCCGAAAAGTACAGAATGTACTTAGTGGAACAAGAGAAGATTATTGTAAAAGTGAAAGTGAATAATAAAATAAATCTATTATCATTACCTAGGAGAGACACAATACTCGTGTCTGCATTATGGGAGAGCAGCACAAGTTCCCGAAAAGTACAGCATGTACTTAACTTAGTGGAACAAGAGAAGATTACTGTAAAAGTGAAAGTGAATAATAAAATAAATCTATTATCATTACCTAGGAGAGACACAATACTCGTGTCTGCATTATGGGAGAGCAGCACTCTCACTGCCTGCGTCTTGTCATCCCGGGCTGTCCTATGCAATGCTGTCTGTCCTAGCACATCTACCAGGTTCACTTTAGCCCCTAGCCTCAGCAGTGTGTCCAGTACATCTAGGTGACCCAAATCAGCGGCTAGGTGGATGGGCGCTAGAAGTTCTTTGTTCTTTTCGTTCAGATGGGCGCCCTTACGAATGAGACTCTCGACGATTGCCTTCCGCTTTGGATAAGGCGAGGTGACGGCACAGTGCTGGAAATGGAACAAACAAAGTGAGATTTTTAAGTTCTGAACAGTACATGAGTACTGAAAAAGGGTTAGGCGGCGCGAACGACCTCTGTCCGTAGTGTTAAAGCGCCTAAAAAATTTCCGCTTTGGATAAGGCGAGGTGACGGCACAGTGCTGGAAATGGAACAAACAAAGTGAGATTTTTTAAGTTCTGAACAGTACATGAGTACTGAAAAAGGGTTAGGCGGCGCGAACGACCTCTGTCCGTAGTGTTAAAGCGCCTAAAAAAAGAAAGAAAAAAAAAAAAGAATAGGATAACTAATGCATGTGTTTGAAATCAATAATAAAATAAAACATTACATATTATAGGTAGGTAATCTAAGTTTTTTAACTCAACCATTTTACATAAGATTTTTTTCCATAAATCGTAGCAATGAAATAACTTTTACATTAGACTCATGTGGTCTCTTACCAGGGGAGTATCTCCAGTGTAGGGGTGTTTAAAATTAACCACATCACTTGTCAGGAACTTTTTCACACGGGACGGATCACCTTGTCTGCACGCCTCCAGGAGACAATGGCCTTTGAATTCATCTGCAGAAAAGGAATAATAGAATAGAATATACCTTGTTTATACTAACAGCATAGGAGTGAAAAGGGCAGACAGAAAGGAAAAGGTCAGAAAAGGATAAAAAACAAAAGAAGAATAAATTTAATATTGCCCCCTCTCCCCCCTTCAAATAATTGCATGTGAATTTACTCCAGAAAAGGATAAAAAACAAAAGAAGAATAAATTTAATATTGCCCCCTTTCCCCCCTTCAAATAATTGCATGTGAATTTACTAAATTTTCCTAGACTGCAAGCCAACAAGACTTACATCTTTCAATTTGATTAGATTGGGACTTTTCAGCCCTATGCAAGCATTATAAATAACCATTAAATTATTATTTAAAAAAGAAAAATCCTTAGTTAGGCACAGTAAGCAAGCTCAACGTTGCATCTGGTTGGTATCTGGATGAATTATGGGCAATTATGAGCTGCTGTTTTTTGGCTTCTCACTAGAGCTGGGTGAGGTTAATATGTACTTACATATTTTTAGATCTTTATAAAAAAAAAAAAAATAGAAGATATTAAGCCAAGGATAAAACTTTTCTAGTTGTTTTATATATCTAATTTCTCACCCTTTATCCTTGGCATGAACATCAGCTCCATTTTGCAACAACAACTGCACCACCCTATGTCTGTTGTACCCAGCGGCCAAGTGTAACGGTGTAGACCTCCTCCCATCACTAGCATGGCAGTTAACATTCAATGGATCCAGCACAGCAAGTAGCCTCTCCTCGTTGCCACTTCTTGCTGCTTCAAGTAGTTCTTCTTTCTTGTGATCTCCACTGAGTACTGCCCGAGTACATGGGACTGCAAGGTCCAGAGCCGTTTTTCCGTCTGTGTTCTTCAGGTTGATATCTGCCCCATGCTGGAGTAATGCTGCAAAAAAAAAAAAAAAAAAAAAAAAAAAAAAAAAATCCGGGAATTACATTATACTTTTTGGGGGCTATGATTCTTGAAAGGAAAAAATTTTTAAAAAAAACTTTTTAAAAAAACGGCGGTGAAACACTCAACTTGCGGAAAAAAACCCCTAAAATTTCTCCACTCCACACAAAGTCCTTTCGATGTTTCGATGTTATTTTCCTCATTTCTGTTGACATTTTTCCATATCTCTTACCTTTGGCTGCAGCTTCATGGAGAGGAGTAAACTTCCACAGATCTGCTACGTTCACATTGGCTCCATGTTTCACCAACATCTCCGTTACCTCGTAATGACCGTAGGAACAAGCGTTGTGTAAAGGAACCAAACCTCTGTGAACACATAAGAAATCAGAGTTTAGTGAAATATATAATAATAATAGACTCTTGAGAGGAAGGGAACGACTAGGCGAGGTTAACGCCGGAGGCGTTCGCTACCTAGCCCTTAGAGCTTCATTATTACATGGTCAAATTCTCAAATAAATGAGGATGAAATTCCATGCCTCGGCTGGGATTGAACTCACGCCCTCCTGATTACCAGGCGAGTGCCTTGACCACTACGCCGCCGAGGCAGGTGCCTGACTTCAAATTAAAAGCGTGTTTTAGTTAAAGCGCCTTACAAGATTTTTTTTTAAGTGGGGGGTAATGTTTGATCTTCTTCGTGAAGACACAATCAGATCAGTGGTAACGCACATGCAGAAGGTTCCAACTTCGATTCCCACCATCAAAATGATAATAACAACAAAAAAGGTCTGTACCAGTACCTACATATTTCAAACAGGTTGCTTTCTGGTGTTCTCGTATTGAACCAACTCGTAAATGGGAAGTAATATGTCTCTTCTTGCCCATCTGATTAGAAGCATTCTTCACCTTTTCCCACTCAAGTGGGGTCGGCCACTTTCAGACAACAATTTCCAGTTGCCTCGCTTATGAACATCACTCAGATTTTTATTCACCTCCCACTCAAGTGGGGTCGGCCACTTTCAGACAACAATATCCAGTTGCCTCGCTTATGAACATCACTCAGATTTTTATTCACGTAATTTTCCCATTTCTTCTTTGGTCTACGAAATAGACCACTAAAGTGTAAAGTATTATACAATACCTTCAAGAAATTAGTAACAATAAATTACTTGGTCACTTACCAGCTGCAAAATGAAGTGGAGTAGATTTTTGTAAAGTATTATACAATACCTTCAAGAAATTAGTAACAATAAATTACTTGGTCACTTACCAGCTGCAAAATGAAGTGGAGTAGATTTGCGTCCAGCTGTATCTCTCGCATTCACTGTTTGCGGATTGACCAGTTTCTTCACTTTGGTCAGATCACCCCCTTTACAAGCTTCAAATAATTCTCTCAGGGGATCATTGGCAGCAGATGGGGACAATGGCTCACTTGGCATTGAAAAGGTAGGTCTCCGTCCTGCCATTGTTCACAACAAAGTACATTTGAAGTGACCGTACGGTTACCAATTAAACAAACAATTTTTGCTAGAGATACATGACTTTCAGGGGTAGTGTGCTCAAAAACAGGAAATCTTCAAAGGTGGAAAACACCAAAAGCAAATTCAAAACACATGATCACTGGGTAAACTTTAAAATGAAAAAATAGTCAAAATACACAAAATTTGAAAACTTTTTTCTGCAACTTTACCATCCAGCTGATTCAGATTGAGTTCAAGGCTTGACTTTACAATCCTGTCTTGAATAGTTAGCATGAAATTTCAATTAACACTAACCGTGACCGAGATGGTAAAACACAAAAGTTAGTCGATCACTGTCCATCTGTCATCTGTCCAAATCGAAATAGGATAGAAGAAAGCTGGAACGGGGAACCTGGAACTGGATCCTGGAAGAAGCACAAGGGAAGATTGAGATTGGATTTTGTAAGAAGGGAACAGGGAAAACTTGGATACTTTTTTTTAGTTTAGAACTTTGAGGGGAGAGCCAAGTTTATATGGGAGGGGGAGGTTTTTTTCAACACTGTTGTCAGATGTCAAGTGTGGTAATGAAAGGAGGAGTTCTGCTAAAACTCGCCCAGAAACAGCTGTTCCAAGTTTATGGGTCACCACTGTTGCCAGCTCTACTATTTACGCAAATCTTCAATCCGGTTTCCGCTGAGAGATTTTAAACAGACTTTATACACTGGAGAGCAATAAATTCGGGACACCCCTATTTTTTTGGCTTTTCTCAAACTGCTGCTCAATGTTCATTTTTTTTTTCGGCAAAACCATTATTAATGTTTTTTGCTGTAAAGTTTAAAACTTATTCCACAAGACCACATACCTACATACCCTGTGAGTTTTCTTTTCACAGGGTATGTAGGTATGTGGTCTTGTGGAATAATTTTTAAACTTTACAGCAAAAAACATAAATGATTTTACCGAAGAAAAAGAAGAAGAAGAAGAAGAAGAAGAAGAAGAAGAAGAAGAAGAAGAAAAAAAAATGAACACAGCAGCAGTTTGAGAAAAACCAAAAAATAGGGGTGCCCCGAATTTATTGCTCTCCAGTGTATTATGCTCTTATTTAAGTAAGATTTTAAAATAAAAGAGCAGAAAAACATAAGAAGAACTAGAATTTTTCCTTTTCTATGAATTCGATATCCTGAAATTATACTATCTAAAAAGATTTTTTTGATCTACCGATAGGTGTATGATGATCCGGATGTCCGGATACCGGATACATATTCTCGAGTTTGCGGCTTTGCGCAAATTTGCAAAATTTGATCTGGCAAGTTGGCAACATTGTAGGTCATAGGTGTATGGTTTATAGCATCTTGCCCTCTTTCTCTCTTCGCTTTTCGGGACAGTAAAACCTTCTCTGTTAAGAGTTCTGTCTATCAAGTGCAAACAGCTTTATTCACGTAATTTTCCCATTTCTTCTTTGGTCTACGAAATAGACCACTAAATAAATAAATAAAAAACGCACCCCTTGTCTTTGGATACTAATAGCTTACCAGCAAGGCACTGAGCTGTGTTCTCCCCTTCTGAGCGGCTTCATGGAGGGGAGTAAAGCCCCATTTGTCCGTAGCATTGTCTTTGGAGTGCACATCCGCTCCATGTGCTAGCAAGTACTCCACGACAGCCACTCTATTGTACCCGGCTGCAAAGTGCAGAGGAGTAGAATGCCGCCCGTCCAAATCCCTACAGTTGACGATGTGAGGACAAGAAGACAGCAGACGAGTGACCACAGTCATATCGCCCCCCTTGCTAGCTTCCAGCAGTTGAGATTCTAAATCCACCACACTGGGCGGTTCCTGGAGGAGCTTCTTGGAATTTTCGCCCGCCACTTGTAGCGCTGTGTATCCTGGAATCATACAGTTGAATTTGAAATGAGCTCATTGCTAGTTAAAGCACAGTCCCGCAGGAGAAAGCCAGCCGTTCCAAGAACGAACCTTAACCTAAACGGATAAGGAAAGTCCGCCCCGTACGGGAATCGGCCTAGATTACAAGCTGACTAGACAAAGGCCTAGATTACAAGCTAACTCTTGGCATTGAACCTCAGACTTAGGGCATGACAGATCAATCACGTTTGAAGTAACTATCTCTGATTTTTTTTTCTTCTTCTTGAATAATAATTTTGAGATACGTACATTATGGTCTTTTTTTACACCTATCTAAGTACATATCTGTACTTTTCAGGAACACTTTTTGTTTCTTATGTTTCTTATATCATCTCATGATCTGTTCTTCTCTCTCTCTCTCTTCTCTAGCTCTCTCTCTCTCTTCTTCTTCTTCTTGATTATATCAAATTTCATTGCTTTAATATTAATAATACAAAAGTATACTGAATTCTATTCTACTTACCCGGATGATATTGTACCGGGAGAAGATACCTCCAGACTGCCCATTATCCCTGTGCTCTCTGACTGTCGCTTGCATTTCTTCAGCCACCGTAATGAACTCCTTGTCATCACTGAGCAAGTCTATAAGTAGTGTGCCCGGCTGAGAGAAACCTGCGGGAGAGAATGGAAACACTTAAAAGAAGATGTAAAGACCTTTCAGGGGCACTTACTTCCGTGTCCGTGAGATAGGAAAGGCTACCTATCTCACGTTTCCTATCTCACGGTGTTGGAGGATTAAGGTTTAGTTTTTAGGGGCACGGATATTTAGGGGCATGATTACTGAAGAAAGGTTAGTCGGCGCGAAGCCTCTGTCCGTAGTGTTAAAGCGCCTAAAAAAAGAAAGAAAAAAAAAAAAGAATAGGATAACTCATGCATGTGTTTGAAAATCAATAATAAAATAAAACACTATACATATTATAGGTAGGTAATCTAAGTTTTTTAACTCACACATTTTACATAAAATTTTTTTTTTTTTTTTTTTTAATGAGTGTTTTACCACCGCGCCTTTTTTAAATTGTGGCAATGAAATAACTTCTACATTAGACTCATGTGGTCTCTTACCAGGGGAGTATCTCCAGTGTAGGGGTGTTTAAAATTAACCACATCACTTGTCAGGAACTTTTTCACACGGGACGGATCACCTTGTCTGCACGCCTCCAGGAGACAATGGCCTTTGAATTCATCTGCAGAAAAGGAATAATAGAATAGAATATACCTTGTTTATACTAACAGCATAGGAGTGAAAAGGACAGACAGAAAGGAAAAGGCCAGAAAAGGATAAAAAACAAAAGAAGAATAAATTTAATATTGCCCCCTTTCCCCCCTTCAAATAATTGCATGTGAATTTACTAAATTTTCCTAGACTGCAAGCCAACAAGACTTACATCTTTCAATTTGATTAGATTTTTCTTGCCAGCCGCCAGCCTTGTTAATTAACTTGGAGGGTAGCCTTGTAAGCCCTAGGTCACGACGGGTTCGATTCCCATTCAAGGTGAACTTTATTAACAGATAAGATTCGTTCTCAGAGCTTCTTCTTTTACTACACCTTTTCCCACTCAAGTCGGGTCGACCTTTTAAATCAACTTCTTCCATGTGCCTCGGTTTTAAGCGTGGCTGACTTCCAACTTCTTCTCTTTCAAATCCTTTTTCAATTTGTCCGACTGACTTGATTCTTTTGGCTTTATTCTACTGGCTTTTTCTTTTCTTCTCCTTCTTTTTAAATCTTTCTCACTAGTTTCAAACCCCCGGATTTGACAACTGTAACACTCCAAGTACTCACTGGACAGTCTTTGCTGGAGTTCGCGGGTGGGTGCCACATCAATGGCAGACTTGGAATGACAAGTAGTTTCAAACCCCTGGATTACAACTGTAACACTCCAAGTACTCACTGGACAGTCTTTGCTGGAGTTCGCGGGTGGGTGCCACATCAATGGCAGACTTGGAATGACAATTGTGCAGCGTAGGGTCCGCCCCCTCACTCAAGAGGAGAGAACAAACTTCCAGACGAGACTTGGATGCTGCCTCGTGCAGTGGTGTGAACTGCCATAGGTCCATGGCATTCACATTGGCTCCTGCTTTGATAAGCATCTCTGTCACTTCAAAGTGACCGTATGAACAAGCATTGTGCAGGGGCACTAGTCCTCTGTGAACAATATATTTGCCAAACCAAATTAGAACAAAAGAGCATCTTCTTGACAATCTATTTTATCAGTTTCAACACGTATACCTAGTGTCTAGCCATCTGGAGGCGAAATCCACTGACACGTGTTTGGTGTTACATAATATATGTAACGCCAGGACTTGAAGGGTTAATGACAACTTGAAATAGTTGCCATTTAAAGTAAACCTAGAAAAATGACCACATAATTGTAGTACCTACTGCTGGAGTAAAGGGACTTTTCTTATGTATTTTAAAAAAGAGAAGTAAAAATTATCCGAGGAGGTTTTGATATCTGAAATATCTGAATTTTACTTGGAACAATATTTAAATACGGCTAAAGTCGATCACTGTCCATCCATCTGTCCAAATCGAAAGAAGAAAGCTGGAACGGGGAACCTGGAACTGGATCCTGGAAGAAGTAGAGAAGTACAAGGGAAGAAGGAAGAAGGGAACAGGCGAACAGGGAAAACTGGATTCTGGATACTTTTTTTAGTTTAGTTTAGAACTTTGAGGGGAGAGCCAAGTTTATATGGGAGGGGGAGGTTTTTTTCAACACTGTTGTCAGATGTCAAGTGTGGTAATGAAAGGAGGAGTTCTGCTAAAACTCGCCCAGAAACAGCTGTTCCAAGTTTATGGGTCACCACTGTTGCCAGCTCTACTATTTACGCAAACCTTCAATCCGGTTTCCGCTGAGAAATTTTAAACAGACCTTATACACTGGAGAGCAATAAATTCGGGGCACCCTTTTTTTTTTGGCTTTTCTCAAACTGCTGCTCAATGTTCAATTTTTTTTTTCGGCAAAACCATTATTAATGTTTTTTGCTGTAAAGTTTAAAACTTATTCCACAAGACCACATACCTACATACCCTGTGAGTAAAAAAGAAAAATGAAAAACAAGAATCAGTTTTATGCTGAAAATGCATGTTTTTGGAGATAAATGTTGGTGTAACTTTTTTTCTCCTCAATATTTTTATACCATTTTTGAACCAGGTGCTTTAGAAAAAAAAACATGATTTTACCGAAGAAGAAGAAGAAGAAGAAGAAGAAGAAGAAGAAGAAGAAGAAGAAAAAAATGAACACACCAGCAGTTTGAGAAAAACCAAAAAATAGGGGTGCCCCGAATTTATTGCTCTCCAGTGTATTATGCTCTTATTTAGGTAAGATTTTTAATTAAAAGAGCAGAAAAACATGAGAAGAACTAGAATTTTTCCTTTTCTATGAATTCGATATCCTGAAATTATACGTCTATCTAAAAAGATTTTTTTGATCTACCGATAGGTGTATGATGATCCGGATGTCCGGATATCGGATACATATTCTCGAGTTTGCGGCTTTGCGCAAATTTGCAAAATTTGATCTGGCAAGTTGGCAACATTGTAGGTCATAGGTGTATGGAGTGTATGGTGTAAAGTACACCAATTTTTATTTTTTCTTTTTATCTAGTGATAGTGAAAACTACAGAAGAAGGTTTCGTAGTTCTCTTCTCCAGTTGATAATGGTTTTTGTAGTCTAATAAGGTGATTCATTAAAGTTTACTTGCATTTGTGCAGTGTACATAGGCATTGTAAAGTACACCAATTTTTATTTTTCCTTTTTATCTAGTGATAGGGAAAACTACAGAAGAAGGTTTCGTGGTTCTCTTCTCCAGTTGATAATGGTTTTTGTAGTCTAATAAGGTGATTCATTAAAGTTTACTTGCATTTGTGCAGTGTACATAGGCATTTCTTTGAACAAAACCCCTCATGATGGCAGTCAGCACTCGAGTATTTTCAAAAACCTTTGGTAAGGTCAAAATAATGATATATTTTTCACTCAACAAATTGTCAATCTGTCTGTCCTAAAGGTTATTTTAAAATGATATTTTTCACATACAGAACTCATACATTCCAAGTGTCAGATATTACTATCCAGGTCTGAGATAAGCAACTATTTAGAACGAAGAATCAGTCATAAAGTTGAAAAACAAGGCATGAGTATAATTATAGCCTGTTAAGTGTAGGTTATGATATATCATCATTAAATCAGATATCACTGATGATAACAAATTAAGATCATGGATCAAGTTGCAGGCTAGCCAGTGGTAATAGCATGTTGCATTCACCCAGTTCTCAAATGATTACTGAAGTTAAGCAAAGAATCAGTCATAAAGTTGAAAAACAAGGCATGAGTATAATTATAGCCTGTTAAGAGTGTTAAGTGTAGGTTATGATATCATCATTAAATCAGATATCACTGATGATAACTAATTAAGATCATGGATCAAGTTGCAGGCTAGCCAGTGGTAATAGCATGTTGCATTCACCCAGTTCTCAAATGATTACTGAAGTTAAGCATTAGGTTGCACATGGTTAGTATTGAGATTTAAGGGCATCTGGGCCATATTGGGTGAGGTCAAGTAGCAGGATGAAATCTTAACATGTCTAGATAATCATTTAATCATCCTTTATTTTTTTTTTTACAGCTTGTCAATTTGTTGCTATTAGAAACAATAGTTCAAAAGTTGCAGAAGAAATTTATGCTGCCACCAGACCCAACTTGTTCCTTTATTTTATTATTTTTTTACAGCTTGTCAATTTGTTGCTATTAGAAACAATAGTTCAAAAGTTGCAGAAGAAATTTATGCTGCCACCAGACCCAACTTGAGGCTCACCAGCAAATCCAAAGTTATTTGCCAAGGATTTACTGGCAAACAAGGAACTTTCCACAGCAAGCAAGCAATAGAGTATGGAACCAAAGTGGTTGGTGGTGTCTCTCCAGGCAAAGGAGGAAAAACACACTTAGACCTGCCTGTATTCAACACAGTAAAAGAGGTACATAATTTGAATTTTCCATTTCTCTCCCAAAAAGTTCCTAACAGGGAGATGAAAAAAATCATTGTTCTTAGTTTGTCCTTGTCTATAATATTTTATTATTAACAGGTTCACAACTTGAGTTGTAGTTTTATTTTTCTTACATGGGTAAAAATTTACACAATTTACAAGAAAAAGTACATATTTCTCTCCCAAAAAGTTCCAAACAGGGAGATGAAAAAAATCATTGTTCTTAGTTTGTCCTTGTCTATAATTTGAGAGGTCCTTGTCTTTGTTTTCAAATATCAAATCAGAATAATATTCAAATATCCCAGATTCAAATATCAGAATCAGAATAATAAAAATAATAATAATAAAATAAAAATAAATATGAAATCAGGTGATGTAGAAATGCAAAATATAAAAAATCAAGTATGGTTACGAGTAAGAGACAGTATTAAACTATAACATTCCGATGTCTCTGAGCTTAAACTAGTGAAGGTTCTACTAGAAAAAACTTAAACATATAAAATAATGTCAAGAAAATCATTACAAGATTTTCAACTAATATTAATTCGAATCCAAAAAAGAATGATTATTTTTATTAATATAATAATGAGAAACAAAATGTTAAATTTTCAATTTGACAAATTCAAACGTAATTAATCTCGTTCTTAATGCTCAACTCAGCATTATTTTGCTGGTTTAAAATGAAAATTACATCAAAGATCATTTTACCTCTGGCTTCCCAGTGTTTACCAACAATAGCATTGCTGGCTTAATAAGTTAAAAGATAATGTATCATTGCTGGCTTAAAAATTGAACCATTACATGTATTGGACCTATATGATGACTTCTGCTTTCTAAAAAATAATAATAATAATTAAATGGGAATAATAAACATGACTTATCCAGGGACTTAGTCTTATTATTGAATTCAAAATGATCTTATTTCATAATTTGAAGACCTAGGGATGAAAATGGGTTTTTGTTAGTCAGTCTTATGCTGGCAGTCTCAGGATTATTAGGAAATAATTCGAGAACACTTTGGGTTTATTCAAGTGGTATGAATTTTTCTTTTTTTTATTAGATAATAGAAACCATACTGCAAACCAAAAACTCAAGACTTTATGGAAAAGACAGTTGGACTTCTGTTTTACCAAGTGTAACTTCTAAAAAATAATTCTTAAAATACTGTTGAATACGAGAATCCTATGTACCCTGAATAAAATAATACATATATTCCGTATACCTGACACTTGATGAACACTCACACCATCAGGTAGACCTGACAGGCAGACCTAATCAGATCTACCTGATAATGAGTGGCTGGCCTAATACTCCTACACTCATAGTATAAATTGTTTTTGTTTAGATTTTTT
>NW_007377708.1:77840-172570 GCF_000475195.1 Diaphorina citri
TAAACTTGATTAGGTGGGTACTTATCTGTTCACTTTATTAAAAAAGATTCATACTGGGCATTTAAAATTAAAAACCGGTTTAAATACAGGTAGAAGGTACAAAGAGGCATTGTAGATTTAAGTTTTTTTTTATCCCATAATCAGTCTGTCTGTCTTTTTTTTTTTTTTTGTCAATAAAACTACTAGTCAATTCGATATGATTTTACCGACGCGATGTAGGGCACTGTGTAACCTAAGTGACCTATTGATGAATTAGTTGTTTTAATATTATTTTAAGATTTACCTAACCGTAGAATTTATTTTTCTACCCAATCGAGTAATGGCCGAAAT
Organism: Diaphorina citri; assembly: GCF_000475195.1. Lineage (NCBI taxonomy): Eukaryota > Metazoa > Arthropoda > Insecta > Hemiptera > Psyllidae > Diaphorina > Diaphorina citri. Next base: position 78,171 of record NW_007377708.1, read on the forward strand.
CAAATGAGTTTAAACCTGGTTTAAGTTTAACTATTGGATGAGGCAATCTGATTGGTCGATTTTAAACTTTTTAGCCAATCAGATTGATTCATTCAACAATTAAACTTAGTAAAGACTTTATACAGCGTGAACGACCTGGTATCCCAGAGTTAAAGCGCTTCAAAGAATTCCCGGAGGGACGGGCCCAGCTTGTTATTGACTATTGGAGATTTGTAAAGTTTGAGTGAGTTAGAAAAGAGAATTGCCTTCAATGGACTACTCAGTCAATGAGTTAGGTCCTAACTCACTATTATATACTGAGGATCTAACTCATTGACTGAGTAGTCCACCGAACGCAATGCTCTTCTATAACTCACTGAAACTTTAAAAATCTCTAATAAATAATCTACAAAAAGAAATAAACATGATTTCGAATAAAATAAAAGAAGAAAAAAAAGTAATCTTTTATTTATTGAATTAATCGGTAGGTATATCACAAAAATAATAAAGTTTCAATATAAATATTATACAAATAATTTGTTACTATACATCAATAGGCTAAAACTGGAGTCGGTAGAAAGTCGAGGGACAAGATTAGAAACGAAAGGGAGAAGACCAGCAAATAAGAATCTTAGAACCCTTAGAAGAAATATGTATGAACCTTAGAACCCTAACTTCCATTAAGTTGGGCCGTAATAATCCAACAGGATTGTTTTAAAATTAAAGTTAAGTCACCACTTATACTGGTTTCTCATTGTTTAGTAAGAAATATCAAGTTTTAGTGCAGGTATAGCTTTGAAAACTCACTCTAGCTATACCTGATTAGGGAGTACGATTTATCGTACGAACAGTATCGAATTTAAGGCAATTTATGGAAAAGTACACCAGTTCATCAGTGGTCACCACTTATACTGGTTTCCCATTGTTTTAATAGATTTCTTTGAGAAAAAGCCATAACTAAGTACCTATTTTTGCAAATTTCCCCTCTATTTTTCCTAATTTTACCTTCTATTTTTTGTAAATTTCCAAGCATGTGTTTATAATTGTTTTATTGTATTCAAAATATTTAGTTAATTGCATTATAGTCGAACTACTTCTCACAAAACAAGGGGAATTTTTCCTCTTAGTGTGAGAAGAGTACACTGCTTTTTTTTCCTTATCTTTTAAATACATAAATAATACTGTTATCTTTACCTATACTTTGTACTCATATTATGTATTTTATGTCAAATAAATTGTACAAATAAATTACAAATTACAAAATTACAGTTGAAATCCCCACCCACCACATGCTTTTTGTGCTTTGACGTCCTTATGGCCTGCTTTAGCCCATCTAAGAATTTTACATAGACTGAGATCCCGTCAATGTTGGGTGAAATATAACAACTGAAGATCTGGACCTCGTTGACGAGTATCCAGACAAAACCCACACCGCTACCTGTTTCAAAAACCTTCAGATTTCTGTTATACACTCTTTGCGTCCGTAAACCATCCGGCACTATCCATTAGATTTTTGTTTGGCTCACTCGTTATCAGAATATCTATAATATTTTCGTCAATTGTCTTTTCAGCTAAAACATGTGCAGGTGGGGACCTTTCCAGATTAATTTGTAGAAAACTAATTTCCATCTTGCTTTTCATTTTCCTCTCCTTCAGAGACATGTTCCATCTCCACGTCGATCACATTGTCTTCTCCGTTGGGTTTCCCCCCTCTTACTGTCTCCAGTGCTCCCCATGTTGCTTCCTGGATCTTTCTCTTATACGAAGGACATGTAAATGAACCGGTTCTGTGGCCCGCTCTGTCGCATGTGAGACAGAAACTACACAAATGCTTCAGTCCCAGGCTGAAATCGGAAAGAAATAATATATGAGTTGAATATTCTTCTTCTTCCTAGCCTTTTCCTACTTATATAAGGTCGGCGTTTCTTGTCAGTCCCTTGCAGGCAGCCCTATTGTGTACCTTGTGCCCTGTTAAATTTTTCTCATTCAAGTCTTGATTCACAAAATCTTCCCACCTTTTCTTCGGTCTACCTCGCCCTTTTCTCCCCCTCACTTCCATTCTCTCAACTCTTTTCATGTAGCTCTCATCTCTTCTTTTAACATGACCATACCACTATAATCTCCTTTTATGGATCTTCCTTGACACTTCCGTTAACACCTAAATATGTAAATAAACTCTCACCTGGTTAGGAAATGGGCGATGGTCGCCGGTCCGCCCGCGACGTCCAAACTGGTCACGGACTCCGAGTGCGAGCTCAAATCCAACGCGGCACTGCAGCCATCTCCCCGTTGCGTTGCCATGGCAGGGGTAGACAGCGCCACGGCCTGCCCCGACGGCATGATCACGGTCTCGAGAGCGAGAGGCTGCGGGGGAGAGGTTGGCGGGAGAGAGACGCTGTCACCGCCCGAGCCAGAATACTGTGCGGGAGGCGGGAGAGAGACGTTGTCACCGCATGAGGTATTGGAATACTGGGAAGGCGGCGGAACAGAGGCTGTCTCGGCGCATGAAGGGGCACCGGGGTACTGAGCCATGGCGTCCTGCAGGAGGGAACGCACGTCTTCTGCCACGGTCAGGTCCAGGGGGGTTTGACCTTCTTGATTTTTGAGGAACGGGTCGGCTCCGTGCGCTAACTGTAAGAGAGATGGACACGGGATTAAAAAAAAGACGAGTGTTGTCCAATCGTGAATTTATTTGTGTTAAAGCAGAGCCTTTTCACAACTTTTTGTGGATATTCGATTAAAGTAGCTACCTACTCAATTGTCCTTACGAGGCTGAGTGCACCCCGAAATCCAAGCACAGAGACAGAGCCGAAAAAACTTCGAACCCGGGACCTCCGTCGTGCAAGTCTAGTGTGATACCCACTCGGCCACGGAGCGGAGGTTGCCGAATACATTACTTTCCTTCCTATAGGATAAGGAAAGTAAAAATGGCCTAATGGTGAATGATATATTATATGTAAACCTTTGACACAAATACTACATACCTATGACACACATAGCAAGATCTGTCCTTATGCATGGGACAGCCTGTACCTCCTCCTATACCATACACGTATTGGTTACTTTTGGACGAGTGCTCGGCAAAATATATCCCTGCAACAGATTGGATTAAAAAAAAGACGAGTGTTTCACTGCCGTTTTTATTACGTAGCAATGAAACAACTGCTACATTACACTCATGTGGTCTGTGTTGTAGCATGCCCATCCCGCAGTATGCCTCTCATCAGATGGGCGAGAAGAGACACAATACTTCCCATTTAGGTTCTGGATCAACACGAGAACACCAGAAAGTAACCCGTTGAAATATTTGCAATCGAAAAACGAGTACAAATTTTTGTCGATGGTGGGATTCTAATGTGTCGTGTTAATGTACCATAGTACATGTTCTTCTTCTTTTTCTTTGCCTTTTCTTTTGTAAAGACAGAGTCGGCGTTTTTTTGTCAGCCTTTCAATCAGCCCTAACTAGGGTGATAATCGGGCTGACATTTGATTTTGGCCACAAATTTTATGAATGGATGCCCTTCGCACTCAACCTTTTCTATTTGTTTAGCAAGGGGAAATTCAGGCTGGTATACTCCCTGTTTCAAGTCCCCCAGCCATACTAAGCTGGTCTACTCCCTGTTTAACGTCCCCCAGCCAGACCCGAAATATTGAACGGTGCCAATGTCCTTTCAGCTGCAGTACAGTATCCAACAAGTTCCTCATGAATTGAAGGCCATCCCACCCCAGTTTCAGCTAACTCGTAAAAACACCAAATTCCTCCAAGAAACACTAAAGTTCAGTATCGTTGAGCGTGGTGTGAGGCTGGATGACTGACCATGACTGCATGCATCACCAGCTACATTTTGGGGTGCAGAATAAATAATAGAACAGGATTTAGTTTTAATACCTTGATTGATGTCTCAGTAACTTTGTGAAGGTCCATGTTAATAGAGATAGAGAAATAATATCAAAATATCATTATTATTAAACAAACAATTAAATCAAACTATTAAATATCATTATTATATCACTGATGATGCCCTCACGGGCGAAACATGTCTAAGGTAGAAATTAAACCGTACTTGTGAAGTGTAAAAGTTATTTCTCTATCTCTATCTTAAGGATTTAGTTTGTTAACTCATTTTAATTGAAAAAAAAGAAGAAAAATATTAGACATTTAAATTTCCTCTGGTACCATAAATAAAAATCTATCCTATAGTAACGTCTTGAGAGGCATTATTTAGCCTCTCTCAAAAGAAGTGCCTTGTAAGGGCTAGGTAACAGGTTCGATTTCTGCCCGAGCGAACTTGCCCATAAACAGATAAAAAGCCGGCTGATGGCTTTATAGCATCTTGCCCTCTTTCTCTCTTCGCTTTTCGGGACAGTAAAACCTTCTCTGTTAAGAGTTCTGTCTATCAAGTGCAAACAGAAAGTTTTATATAAATACAAGTTAGTAGGAAATAAGTTTTCAACTGGATATACCTAATTTTCTTAATGTATTTTAGCCTCCAAATCATACCTATACAAACATCAGTTTTTCCCTTGGCAGCAGCTTCATGGAGAGGAGTAAAGTTCCAATTATCCCTTGTATTTGGGTTAGCATCTGCTTCTAACAGCAAGCGTACAACATCTGCATGACCAAATGAGCAGGCATTGTGTAACGGATGTAAACCTCCATCATCTCTGGCATGAATAGAAGCTCCTGATGCTAATAAGTATTCTACCACATCCTTTCTTCCATAACCTGTTAAGAGCAAAAGATAAGTTTACAATGATTATGAATTACTCAGGTTCTAACTTTTTTCCATTGCTAAATAAATACTGACAGCATTGATTTTCAAAGTTTTTGGAATAACTGGTAATCATGCAGAAGTCACGTCCGTGGAAAAGAAAAGCTCCTTTTTGTTTATTTCCCAAACCCTATAATAACACCAATCACTGCTCTAATTGTGAAAACTCCTTCTTGCAGTTAACCTAACCCTATAATAACACTGGTCACTGCTTGTTTGTGCCAGTTCCTTTGGTAGCAATATTCCATGGATGTGACTTCTGCACAGTCCTAACTTTTTTCCATTGCTAAATAAGTACTGACAGCATTGATTTTCAAAGTTTTTGGAATTAATGGTGATCATGCAGAAGTCACGTCTGTGGAAAAGATAAGCTCCTTTTTGTTTATTTCCCAAACCCTATAATAACACTAATCACCGCTCTAATTGTGAAAACTCCTTCTTGCGGTTAACCTAACCCTATAATGACACTGGTCACTGCTTGTTTGTGCCAGTTCCTTTGGTAGCAATATTCCATGGATGTGACTTCTGCACAAGTATCAAATTAATTTACCTCTCCTAACTTTTTTCCATTGCTAAATAAGTACTGACAGCATTGATTTTCAAAGTTTTTGGAATTAATGGTGATCATGTGATCATGCAGAAGTCACGTCCGTGGAAAAGAAAAGCTCCTTTTTGTTTATTTCCCAAACCCTATAATAACACTAATCACCGCTCTAATTGTGAAAACTCCTTCTTGCGGTTAACCTAACCCTATAATAACACTGGTCACTGCTTGTTTGTGCCAGTTCCTTTGGTAGCAATATTCCATGGATGTGACTTCTGCACAGTCTATAATATGAGAGGTCCTTGTGTTTGTTTTCAAATATCAAATCAGAATAATATTCAAATATCCCAGATTCAAATATCAGAATCAGAATAATAAAAAAAAAAATGGTAAAAAAAAGTTAACCTAAAAAAAAAATGGTAGGTATCCAGTAGGTACAATTTTTTTGTAGGATTAAATGTCACATGCCTAGTTATTTGAGTGAATTATTTATTTGTTCAGGCTAGGGATGCCACAGGTGCTGAAGCTACCGTCATCTATGTGCCACCTCCTGGTGCTGCAAAGGCTATTCATGAAGCTCTTGATGCTGAAATGCCCCTCATTGTATGCATCACCGAGGGCATTCCTCAACTGGACATGGTCAAAGTGAAGCATAGACTCATCAGACAGAGCAAGTCCCGTCTCATTGGGCCCAACTGTCCAGGAATTATTGCACCTGAACAGGTCAGTATTTTTTTTTTTTACCAAGATATTTTTTCCTTTAGTCCTTAGGTAATAATTCAGAGGGATAACATGCCCATCAAATTCTTATTTGAAACCTTGATTAGACTACTGGTGTAAAGGAACTTCTCAGTCCTATCTAAAGAAGCAATATTTCTATGCTATTATCTTTTATTCTCTGTTACATATTAGCCTACAGAACTGATATCTAATCTGGTTCTAATGATAACAATATATGTTTTCAGTGCAAGATTGGTATTATGCCAGGTCACATCCATCAACGTGGTTGTGTTGGTGTTGTGTCCCGTTCTGGAACTCTGACCTACGAAGCTGTACACCAAACAACACAAGTGGGTCTTGGTCAAACCCTGTGTGTTGGTATTGGAGGTGATCCGTTCAACGGAACCAACTTCATTGATTGTTTAGAAGTGTTCTTGAAGGATCCCGAGACCAAGGGAATAATTTTGATTGGAGAAATTGGAGGAGTGGATGAGGAAAATGCAGCTGAATATTTGATCAAACATAACTCTGATTAGATAATAGAAACCATACTGCAAACCAAAAACTCAAGACTTTATGGAAAAGACAGTTGGACATCTGTTTTACCAAGTGTAACTTCTAAAAAATAATTCATAAAATACTGTTGAATACGAGAATCCTATGTACCCTGAATAAAATAATACATCATATACCTACACAGGATAGAGTAAATTTAAGGTGGAAAGAAAGTGTCCATTATTTACAAATTTTAATCAACATTCCTGTTCAATTAATAAATAAAATTGTCAACTCACTGCCAACACTACAAATCTCATGATCTCTTCAATCTCTTACAATAGTCAGCACCTAACTCTTCTTACATTTACTTGTCAACTCACTGCCAACACTACAAATCTCATGATCTCTTCAATCTCTTACAATAGTCAGCACCTAACTCTTCTTACATTTACTAATAACTCTGTAAGTATGAGGTTATATCTAACACTTGAGATGCAAGCTATCCCTATATGAATTTAAGTCCCAGGAGTACATATAAGAGAAATCAGGGAAAATCTTTGCTAATAAAAGACAAATTTCTGAGAAAAACTTTACTGATAACAAAATGAGTAGGTACTTGAATAAGGTGCTGCATTGATAAGAAAATGGTGTGTTTATATATTTAGTAAAGGTGTTCAAAGATGTTTTGGGTTCATTGTATAAACAAGTACTGTTTGGGAGATAAGGAATTAAAAAATCTGTGCAGTTGGAATTTTTCCAAGTTTGAATAGGTACATTGACTTCCGTGTAGTTAACATAACATTCTGTTCAAAGTTTCAAATGGATGCCCTAATCAAAATCAGCCAGTTACTATTGGGACTCTTGAGGCAAATTGATAGAGAAATCTGTGCAGTTGGAATTTTTCCAAGTTTGAATAGGAACATTGACTTCCGTGTAGTTAACATAACATAACATTCTGTTCAAAGTTTCAAATGGATGCCCTAATCAAAATCAGCCAGTTACTATTGGGACTCTTGAGGCAAATTGATAGATGTCTAGAAAATACCCCTCTAGGGCTCTAGGTATCTTATATTATAAGAACAAGATCCATTCACATTTCACACACTGATCACTCTATCTCCAGAACCACAACACCTAGAAAGCTGAAATTTCTCCATGATGTCCTGATGCGTTTCCTAAAGAGGAACAACTTCCTAAAAGAACTCTAGGTCACCTATTTATTTGCCGCAAATGGCCTATGTAGCTAAATTGTGTAAAAATAAAATAAATAAAAATAACTGTGCAGCTAATAGGGAGCGCGCAGCGCGACCGTATTTTTTATTATTTTCTACAAGTTCGGCCATGCCTCGGGATGAACTAGCGGGATTCCGGAGCGAAGCGACGGAATTCAGCTAGTAATAATATAAAGACATATGTCACATTTGCTGTTTATTTTGCAGGGTCCTAATGCCAAGCCTGTGGTGTCGTTCATCGCTGGAATAACTATAATAATATAAAGACATATGTCACATTTGCTGTTTATTTTGCAGGGTCCTAATGCCAAGCCTGTGGTGTCGTTCATCGCTGGAATAACTGCTCCCCCCGGTAGACGGATGGGGCATGCTGGTGCCATTATTTCTGGAGGAAAGGGAGGCGCCCAGGACAAGATTGATGCTCTGGAGAAGGTAAACTACACTTTGTCAGATTTTTTAATGTAGGTACAAAGGAAAATCCCGTGAAAAAAAAAAACAAACAAACAAACAAACCTATTTTTATTCATGTTAAACTTGTAGCGCGCAAACAAATATCATCTCAATTATGTCATCACTACTGGGATTCTAACCACGGTCTAGTCGGTCCTTTTTTACCTACCATTCAATTTTAGTCGGTCCTTTTTTATCTACCATTCAATATTAGTCGGTCCTTTTTTATCTACCATTCAGTATTAGTCTTTTTTTTTACCTACCTTTCAATATTAGTTGGTCCTTTTTTATCTACCATTCAATATTAGTCGGTCCTTTTTTTTTACCTACCTTTCAATATTAGTTGGTCCTTTTTTATCTACCATTCAATATTAGTCGGTCCTTTTTTTTACCACCTACCTTTCAATATTAGTTGGTCCTTTTTTATCTACCATTCAATATTAGTCGGTCCTTTTTTTTACCTACCTTTCAATATTAGTTGGTCCTTTTTTACCTACCACTCAATATTAGCCTTTGAAATGTTAACAACTTATGCTAATACATTCTCTAAAATTTTCTTTATTCATTTCAGGCTGGAGTAATTGTTACCAGAAGTCCCGCACAGATGGGCAATGAACTGCTGAAGGAAATGAAGAGACTGAATCTTCACTGAGATTCTATGTCTTGTTATGATAGATAAATTAATCATGAATAGTTTAGAACACGTTTTATATTGTTTGCCCTGTGATGAATTGCATGCATCTACCAGGAAATGAATCAGCCCCTACCCTATCTCCCTTGGAAGAAAAATAGATAGATAAATTAATCATGAATAGTTTAGAACGCGTTTTATATTGTTTGCCCTGTGATGAATTGGATGCATCTACCAGGAAATGAATCAGCCCCTACCCTATCTCCCTGGGAAGAAAAATAAAAGATTGAAAGGCTACAAAATATGGAGTGTTGTTTGTCCTAGGATGGAAAGTTATTTTAATTTTGAAAATCTCGCGGAGGAAAAATGAAAATGGATTGTCCATGACTATAAAGTGTTCCCTAAAAATGAGTTTCACCCTCTACCTACATTTGTTAAAATTTTGAATGACGAGAATCCACGTATATTAGCTCGTGTCAATATTAAATTTAAGTACCCGTTATAGTTATAAGGTCTATGTGTAACCCCACAGGGGTAAAACCTATTAACTTGCTATTTAATAAAAATATTTATTTCAAATTATTGCTCCATTTCCCACTAGTCTTGTTTTAGAGACAAATTTTCGGTTCAAAGAAGAAAATTGTGTCTTGAAATTTTCTTTTGTGATCAAAGATCCTATTTAATAAAAATATTTATTTCAAATTATTGTTCCATTTCCCACTAGTCTTGTTTTAGAGACAAATTTTCGGTTCAAAGAAGAAAATTGTGTCTTGAAATTTTCTTTTGTGATCAAAGATTTTTCTCTCCTTTTTCTGATCCAACACTAAACTTGCTCGCTTTCATTTCAAAAATCGTTCATATTTATTCTGAGTAAGCTTTGAGAGCGCCTTATTGGATCATTTACGTACTCATTTTTTATTTAATAAGCTTTGTTAAATCTAGGTTCTAAGTTACCCACTTTCTTTCTCTCTCACACTCACACCTATTGAATAAAATCACATCTGTTTCATTATTATTTAACTGTGGTAGTACTCATTTTTTATTTAATAAGCTTTGTTAAATTTAGGTTCTAAGTTACCCACTTTCTTTCTCTCTCACACTCACACCTATTGAATAAAATCACATCTGTTTCATTATTATTTAACTGTGGTCTCTTTTGTTTCACAACTTATTGATAGATATGTACAATTGTACATGGGTCTTTTTTGGGGAGGTTTCATAGAGGGGACTGTAACAACCGAAGTCTTGTTGTCCCGGAATAGAAGAAAGCCAGACGTTCTTAGAACGCACACATGACATGAGAAAGCCAGCCGTTCTGAGAACAAACCTTAGCTGTTTAGAAGGAAAGTCCGCCCCGGGCGGGAATCGGACTCGCGATCTAGCGCTTTACAAGGCATGCAACCCTCCAACCTAGGCTGGCTATTATCGCATTTTAAGCAAACAATAACTAAATTGTCAAGTTAAAACTGGGACTTAACTTGTGCATGGAAGAGGGAACTGTAACTCCCGAAAGCGAAGAGAGAAGGAAGACGGGATAGGAGAAAGCCAGCTATTCCGAGAACGAAAATCCGCTCCGGGCGGGGAGCGATTTAGCGCTTACAAGGCAGACGCACTACCTTCCAAGCGAACTAGGCTGGCTTGTGCGTACAAAAATATACTAGAGTAGGCACCTCCCTAGGTGTGATTGAACAAATCGCTCCAGGACGGTCTGAGCGAGAGGCACGTCCAGAACTATGTCGTTCATGTCGTCAAACACGCGCTGGAAGCCGCGCTCCATAGCTTCCGGAGTGACTATGACCGCAGCTGACAGCGAGGAGAGAAGCTTGAGAATAGCCGCCTCCACAGACGGGTTGATGGCTTCGAGAGTGGCCACGATTGCCTACGAAAAGACAAGGGAAAATGATGTATTAAACATTTCATTCGCGAATGACCTTTTTATCCTTTTTATTTCATTTTATCTCCTTCCTTTTCTCTGCCTTTCCCATGTACATACAGGGTCGGCGTTTTTCGTCAGCCTCTCAATCAGCCCCAACTCTTTGGGCTGACATACAATTTTGGCAACAAAATTTTACAAGTGGATGCCCTTCGTACTCAACCTTTGCTATTCTCTAGCTAGGGAAATTTCAGGTTGGTATGTGCTCCCTGTTTAATGTTCCCCAGACAGACTTTTAAATTTCATTTTATCGTATGGCCAATAATCATGTATGAACACAATTTTTAATGCTGCAGTCTATATCTCAAGTCATAGGTACATGAGTATAAAGATACTGATTCCAGAGGAACCATGCACTCTAGAGGACCTGCAAACGGCAAGCACCCAAGGAGTTTCCATGGCCTCAAACTGGAGACATAAGATCTGACAATATGGTGATCCGGACATGGAAAGTAAGTAGATTCAGAAGGAAATGGGTGATGCTACAATTGCTACACCATAAGGTGGGAGTTTCAACTACAACTTAATCATTCAGTAAGACCACCTCTAACATAGATCCTCATCCCTCGTTGACGAGTATTTATGCTCGTCGTCCTTACCTCATATACAAGCTCATGATGGAAGTGAGGCACCTCCAGTTCCAACAGACACCTGGTGGCTTCCGGCAGATCTCCGGAGCTCAGATACTCCTGGAGGAGAAGGTGCATTTGACGCACCAGGGATTTGACGGGCCGGAGACCCCCACCAATGCCCCACACATTGTCCAGTCTTAGCAATCCGTGCTCTGGATCTGGGACCCAATGGGGCCTCTGAGGGCTAAATGGGGGCTTTTTTTTTCTGACATGAATCACACTCTTCACCTAATGTTTACCTACTCTAATTCATGCTACATTAGTTTTCAGTCCTAAAATAATAAAACATACCAGCAGCAATGTCTTTCTGCTTGATGAGACGTCCATAGAGATCAGAAATTAAAACTGAGGTCATTTCACGATGAGAAGGCTTGTGATCAAGAGCTAATTCAATGGCAATTTGAGTGATCTGAAATAAAAATGAAAAATTCCCAAATTATTGCATTTTGTAAAGTTTTTGAAGGCATGTAAAAAAAAAAGCTTTTTTCAACTTGTAAAATGAATCAAGGATTCCAGAAACCACTTTCGTTAGCAAAAAGCACCTATAGTGCATACTTAAAAAGCTTTTTTCAACTTGTAAAATGAATCAAGGATTCCAGAAACCACTTTCGTTAGCAAAAAGCACCTATAGTGCATACTTACCTTGGGAGCTGGAAGTTGGTGGTCCAAGTTCAAAAGTCAAAATGTCATAAAATTTATTGAGATGTGTTAAGAATAGAATGACATTTGTGAGAAGATTTCAAGTAAGTAAACCTACTTTTTTTGGGAGGATATTTTAAAGTATACTTTTTTAACTTATAACTTACCAGATGTTTCTTGGTAAGAATTTCCAGCTCTTCAAGGGATAGAGCAGCTTCTTCTGAGTCACCATGCTCATAGTATTCAAGCACAATAGACTCTATGGATTTCTGAAAACATAAAAATACCAACATAATTATCATCTAAACTAAATATTTATTTCATAAGAAGACCTACTAATGACTCCTTCAGGGTTGTGTATGTATCAGTAACTTATAAGGCTGGTCCCATAATAAAAAAAAATGTAGGTATTTTTATTATTATTATTTTTCCCTAGAGGAACAGTAGCACTGGGCCTTACATATATCAAAATTGATCAAGTTCAAATGTCAAAATGTCATAAAATTTATTGAGATGTGTTAAGAATAGAATGACATTTGTGAGAAGATTTCAAGTAATTAAACCTACTTTTTTGGGGAGGATATTTTAAAGTATACTTTTTTAACTTACCAGATGTTTCTTGGTAAGAATTTCCAGCTCTTCAAGGGATAGAGCAGCTTCCTCTGAGTCACCATGCTCATAGTATTCAAGCACAATAGACTCTATGGATTTCTGAAAACATAAAAATACCAACATAATTATCATCCAAACTAAATATTTATTTCATAAGAAGACCTACTAGTGATTCCTTCAGGGTTGTGTATGTATCAGTAACTTATAAGGCTGGTCCCATATTAAAAAAATGTAGGTATTTTTATTATTATTATTTTTCCCTAGAGGAACAGTAGCACTGGGTCTTACATATATCAAAATTGAAGAGAGAAGGACAGGTTCCAAGAGCAACTCTAATCTGATTAGGATAAAATTTGCTAGGGGCAGGAATAAAATCCACAACCTAGCAATTACAAAGCAGGCATGCTAGCTTCCAAGACAATAACTAGCAATAGTTTATCAATATTTTCATGATTACCTTGAGCTCCTCATCTGAAGGTTCATGGATAATAGGTTCCAATACAATGTCCTCGTTTTCCAAAGAGTCCGAGTCATAGTTGGGGTCATTTTTGTCAATGGCTTCTTCTACAATTTCAGAGCCTGGTTTACCCCAAACTCCTTTCCCTCCAGCTCCACCTGGAGGAAAAAAAATGGGAAATATTAAATTAATTCATTAGGTACCTACTAGCTGTTTTGGACCTCTTGGATAAGCAACTATGACATGGTTATAAAGGAAATGCAGTTTGTGATTTGCCATTTTCTAGATCATGAATGGTTTGTCAGTATCTACAAACATACCTAATAACTTAAAATTTTATTACCATAGATGTACAATGTACATAGAATAAAAAGATAACAAACTTTTGTCCCATATGGGAACTGTGTCATTTTGTAATAGGTAATTGAATGGGCCTTAAGGATATAATATTAAGCTAACATTATTTTATACTAAAAGTAAATGTAATCCAACTTACCTTGTAGCTATCTCTGCATCACTCTCAAATTCATTCTTTAGAAGTCCTCCAGGAAAATTATCTTCTAAAGTTGTCAATATTTCATCGGGATCATCAATAGCATCTAAATTCCTAATCATAGTGTTATAATTTTTCATTACATTCTAAGATGGTTATTTTCAGAATGTGATAGGACAAGACTGGCAACCTTCTGTTCAAAGTTCAGAGTACTTACCAGGACCTAGTTATATCAATGAGAATCACAACCATGTGCCACACTTCCCAACATCTAATTGGTCTCAGTCCAGTAGTAATGGTTTGAATCAACAGGTATGTACCTATAAGTATATTTTATGTACTTTTTTTTAATTTTGAGAATTTTTGATTTTTCAAACAGGACAGAAGAAAAATGCAATAGGTACCTATACTTAACAGTTAGCTCACCCTTAATTTTGAGAATTTTTGATTTTTCAAACAGGACAGAAGAAAAATGCAATAGGTACCTATACTTAACAGTTAGCTCACCCTGTATTGTGACAACCTTGAGAGGACAATAAATTGAGTAGGAGTTGGTTGAAATCCCAGCAAAAAAGGCAAAGTGCCTCAAATTTAATGCTCTGATAAATATATATAATTATATACTTTCCTTCCTGTATGATAAGGAAAGTAAAAATCTATGTGTGACTTTGTTTTATTTTTCAGAATGATCATCATCAAGTTCATAGTAATTTCATAGATGCTCCTCCACCTCCAAACTTGAATCCTTCACATGAACAAAACTGGAACAATGCCTCCAACACACATGCCAGTTGGGTTAGCAGCCTCAAATATAACCATGATAATATGCCATCATCAAGTTCATAGTAATTTCATAGATGCTCCTCCACCTCCAAACTCGAATCCTTCACATGAACAAAACTGGAACAATGCCTCCAACACACATGCCAGTTGGGTTAGCAGCCTCAAATATAACCATGATAATATGGATAGTGAATATTATGTCAACAATAGGCTTCTATTCAACTTGTATGTAGAGAGAATAAGTAGGACAGGGCAACAGCCAGCCAACCCTTACTGAACTGATGTTAACTACAAGTCTGATCAAACACATTAGAGAGTGTAAAACAAAATCTTTCTACTAGTTTTTGTTTGTATCAAGGTAACAAGCATTTAGAAATATTGAAGTGCTGTGAAGATCCATTTTATGTTAGGTCACAATTTTAAAATACTTTCCTTATCAAGGTAACAAGCATTTAGAAATATTGAAGTGCTGTGAAGATCCATTTTATGTTAGGTCACAATTTTAAAATACTTTCCTTCTCCTGTATTTTACCTCCACAGTAGGTTACACTTATCAAAACGGCCATCACCCAAGTTCATTTTTACTAATGATATAAAACATTTTTTGCTTTTAAAAAGATCTCAATTTTTGCTTCCTCTGTGAATTTTTATAATTACTATGTTATTATTACTTAAGATTTTAATATTTTTATAAATTATTATCAAGTATTTTTGTATGAACTATTGGTTCAGTGACTTGTAGGCATGGGTCCAATTGGTCCTTTCTGTTTCAGAGTTGTCATGTAACAAGACATTCAGAATAGTAAATGCTAAATAACCATACCTAATAACTAGTTGTTCAGTGAACTCTAGGACTCGAGAGTGTCAAACACAGTCAAACAGAGACTCTGCTATAAAATGAAAATTCCTTGCCAACTTTTCTGAAAACCATAAATTGCCTTTTGTTTAGGAGATCTGGTAAAACAAATTGTTCCATGAGCTGAACATTTTGGCCGTTGTTCAGTGAACTCTAGGACTCGAGAGTGTTAAACGGAGACTCTTTGCTATAAAATGAAAATCCCTTGCCAACTTTTCTGAAAACCATAAATTGCCTTTTGTTTAGGAGATCTGGTAAAACAAATTGTTCCATGAGCTGAACATTTTGGCCATAACTAGTTGTTCAGTGAACTCTAGGACTCGAGAGTGTCAAACGGAGACTCTTTGCTATAAAATGAAAATTCCTTGCCAACTTTTCTGAAAACCATAAATTGCCTTTTGTTTATGAGATCTGGTAAAACAAATTGTTCCATGAGCTGAACATTTTGGCCCAATTTCATCAAAATTGGACAGATCATTCCAGAGCTATGGTGAAATGACAGATAAACACAGAAAATGCAAAGTTTCTTTGTTACCATCGAAGTCATATATAACAAAATAGAACTTTGTATTATTTTAGTTTTGTGGAAATCACGATTAACTCATTCTTTTACTTTCTGTAAAAATATTTTTATTTATTTATTCATTGTCAATATTTGTTTTGAAAGAAAATGAAAACTTTTTATTTGTTAAAATACATAATTATAATAATGAATCTATACGTTTTTAATCGTCTATTACCTTTAATTTCAGATTACCTGATTTTTTGTTTTGTTAACTCATTCTTTTACTTTCTGTAAAAATATTTTTCATTGTCAATATTTGTTTTGAAAGAAAATGAAAACTTTTGTTAAAATACATAATTATAATAATGAATCTATACGTTTTTAATCGTCTATTACCTTTAATTTCAGATTACCTGATTTTTTGTTTTCCTCTGAATAAGCCAAAATATAAAACCATATCTTCCATAAATACAGTATGTCCCAGGAGTCCTTGCAAGTAACCTCTTTACATAATCTATCGTTAGGTGGTAGTAAACTCAGTAGAAATTTAAGCTTCCTAGCTTAAACCATGTCTGAGTTACAAAAAAAGTCCCATTTTTCGCGCCACTTTGTATACTCGTACACAATTATCTTACAAACAGATCCAGTGAAAATTTCCCTCAGCCGATATAATACTGAGGTTTTCTAATATTGATTCCATATTCTGCCAGGGCCGGGGCCATGGGAAATATTAAATTAATTCATTAGGTACCTACTAGCTCTTTTGGACCTCTTGGATAAGCAACTATGACATGGTTATAAAGGAAATGCAGTTTGTGATTTGCCATTTTCTAGATCATGAATGGTTTGTTATTTGCAATGAAGTTCAAGACATATTCCAAACACCAACACTGCCAGTAAACATGCCCAGGACCTCTGGTGTGATACCTACTGATACTCACTTGACCACCAAGGCTACCACTGGTTGATATTTATACCATCGTAATTCTAGTTAGATAATGTGATACCTACTGATACTCACTTGACCACCAAGGCTACCACTGGTTGATATTTATACCATCGTAACTCTAGTTAGATACATCATACATACCCTTCTTAGGAAGTCCTCTGTTATGTCCATTCCTAGGGCGACGAGTATTTTTCCAACTCCGAGCGAAGACATATTCCAAACACCAACACTGCCAGTAAACATGCCCAAGACCTCTGGTGTGATACCTACTGATACTCACTTGACCACCAAGGCTACCACTGGTTGATATTTATACCATCGTAATTCTAGTTAGATACATCATACATACCCTTCTTAGGAAGTCCTCTGTTATGTCCATTCCTAGGGCGACGAGTATTTTTCCAACTCCGAGCTACATTGACTACATTAGAACCATTGGCAACACCTTCCTTGGAACCCTGCTTGATCAATCTCTTGGCCTTCTTCTTGACCCTCTGGTCAATAGCAATGTCCCCTGCAGACTTGAAATGATCAGAATCTGCTGCTAGAGCACCATTGGCCAATTTGTCCTCCACACTTGTACCCTGAGCTTCAAATTCTTGCTCCATGACAAGAGAACTTATAGGCTGGACCTAGTGACGAGGAAAACTTGTACACAAGGCTCACAGCTATAATATTGAAAAAGAGCTGTCTATTTAAGATCGTAGAGCACCAAACAAAATAAACTGGAGCACACAGCGAGGTCACTGACCAGCAGCTATAATATTGAAAAAGAGCTGTCTATTTTAGATCGTAGAGCACCAAACAAAATAAACTGGAGCACACAGCGAGGTCACTGACCAGAATATACCGCGTGTTCAGTCGATGAAGAAATCAGAGAATTATCTAGAACCAATGATAATGGTTGTCCGATCTTTTTACTGTCACACTTCACAACACCAAAGGTGTGTTTGGCTGGAATATAGTCACTGTTAAGGTCAGGAAAGTCAGGATAAAGCTCAAAATAGAGTTTGAAAGGATTAGCACGCAAAACTATACGGAAGAAGAATAATAAACTTGAATTGAATTTGATATTTTGATACGCAAATACGTTAATCGCTGATACGCAAAAACTGAAGCTGAACGAAAATGCTGGGCTGGAAGAGGAACAGCTGATAGAAAAACTAGTGTTGCCAGATGAATATTCCCCTCCCCTCTCTTGATAACACTCAAAAAACCTCCTGTGGATTCAGCGTTTTTTTTTTTTTTTCTCACAGATTTTTAGAAATCTAGAGGTACTAGGTATTTTTTCCAAAGTTCCTTGTGCCAGCCTACTTAGCTTAGTTGGTAGTGCGTCTGCCTTGTAAGCGCTAGGCCGCGGGTTCGATTCCCGCTCGGGGCGGATTTTATCCTGATGGGATAATGTTCGTTCCTTTTGATTGATAAAAAAAACCTCTGAATCTGGCAACACTGGATAAAACAGCTGTTTAGTATAATGAACAGCTGACGACCAACAAAAAACAAAAGCTCTACTGCTTAAGCCTGCTCTACTTTCATTTTCATACTTTGGCTTTGATTATTGAACTTTGCATTTGCAAGTTTGCAACTTTGAGAATTTGAGAAATCCTTGCAGTAGGCTGGAGAGTTGGAGATTAAAAATTAAAATTACAGAAATAAGATTACCCCAAGTAGAAATTGATGTTGAGTTGCTTGCTAGGAATTTGTTGTTTTATGACTGTAATGTGACCATCAAGAAGGGGTCTTTTCATGAACTAATCAAAAAAACCAAAGTTCCTTCAAATCACTGAAAACACTTTTTTTTCAAAGAATCTGGATTCGGTGGATCCCTTTTGATTGATAAAAAAAAAAACCTCTGAATCTGGCAACACTGGATAAAACAGCTGTTTAGTATAATGAACAGCTGACGAAGTGACGATCAGAAGCTCTACTGCTTAAGCCTGCTCTACTTTGGCTTTGATTGAACTTTGCAAGTTTACAACTTTGAGAATTTGAGAAATCCTTGCAGTAGGCTGGAGAGTTGGAGATTAAAAATTAAAATTACAGAAATAAGATTACCCCAAGTAGAAAGTAGGAATTGATGTTGAGTTGCTTGCTAGGAATTTGTTGTTTTATGACTGTAATGTGACCATCAAGAAGGGGTCTTTTCATGAACTAATCAAAAAATTGATGTTGAGTTGCTTGCTAGGAATTTGTTGTTTTATGACTGTAATGTGACTATGTGACCATCAAGAAGGGGTCTTTTCATGAACTAATCAAACCCATCAATAATATTCAAGTTTTGAAAATGGATGTCAAAATTTCCAGGCAAGTACCAAGATAAATTCAGACTGTATATTCCCTGTGTAAAGTTCCACAGCCAGACTAAACTGGCAGGGTCTCCACTCCAAATTTTAAAAAATCACTAGATTCGAGGGAAAAAAATCACTAGATTTGACTTGAAAATCACTAGATTTCTAAATTCTTCCAAATGGTAGTATACTCGTGTTTTTCGAGGGTAGAAGTCTTGTATACTCTTTTTATAGTAAAAAAATCCTCTATAGGCAATGGAATAACTGGTTAACTACTTTCTATGACTCCAATATATATATTTTTTTTTTAAGCTAGCAGCATGCTATTGGCCAGATGGTCACCCATCCGGGTACTAACCACGCGCAACCGTGCTCAACTTCAGTGATGTTAGTAGATTAATTCTGTACTCTCTAGTCATTTTATAGTTTTATTATACCTACTCGAAATCACTGCAACCTAGAATTAAGATTAGTTAGAAACTTAGTAATAAGAATTGTAATTGTAAATTGTGCATAATGTGTGTTAACAGCATAATAAACTAATAAATATTAAATATTAAATTAAATATTAAATTTTGAGAATTTTTGGCTCTCTTCTTATCTTAATTTTTGGAGAGTAAGATCTCTTTGTTAAAGTTCCCTCTATATAATTACGTCTATAAAAATAATTAATAAATGTGTTATATAAAAAACCGACGCACTTACAGTGGGGGTGTAGTCTTCTAGTTGCTCAAGGACATTGTTCAAAGAGTCTGTGTGTTGCTGAATAGACTGTCTAGCTCTTGACTCTTGATCTGATCTGTCCATTTTGTTTATTAGTTAAAGTACCAACACAAATTCCTGTCAATAAAGAATATTTTCCATTAGAAAATAATAATAAATCTCAACTCGTCCTCTCTAATTGCTCATAATAGAGAGAAAGGCATTTGCCACGTACATATGTTGCTGATTCCATACCCAACAGAGTTAATTTTATATTGATTGATTTTGAGTTTTTGACCACACACATCACAATAACAGTAGAGCTACTTAACTGTTGGGGTAAATGGAGTAATTAACTTGATTTGAGCAATACAAAACCACTTGAAAATAAAACTCAAGTGAAAATAAAAACGTCATATAATGTGACGAGAATAATCTACTTACAAAATAAATAACACTCTACCTCGAAGAAAATTGTCATTTGGTTGTGCCCCATTTAACAAGCCAATAACTTTACCAGCCTGATAAAGGCTGTTGATAAATCGAACCTAAGAAAATGATAATGATACACAATGAATAAAAAATGTAATTAATTTAATCAAATAAATAAATAAAATAAATTAATAATTCTTTTCCTTGTTAAAATAAATAAATAAATTATTAATGTGAATCATAGAAAACAACTTAAATTTAATATTAGGACTCTTAAAAATATAACCAACTTATTAGGTAACAATATGAGGTACAACAGATTAAATTGTAAGTACTGGGATTGATACAAAGTATAAACTAAAGAAATTAATTTATAATAATGATAATTCCTATACTATACCTACTTAGTATACAAATATTATAGGATATGAAGAGTAAAAATGATGTGTGTTATGAAAACATTTTCCAGTGCTATGCATGGCTAAGTGTGAATAATAAAAGTACATTGCATACAATGTTGAACTGAATTCACTCAACCAAATATAACGTTTAGAAACATCTCTGCAACTTGCAATAAAATTCCATTTCAATAATCACAGGAATAGAACCCTTCCCAGGAATAGAAACTTTACATAGGTACCTACATTGCCTATACAAAATAGGTCTGAATGCTATAAATAAAACAATATGGTTATTGGTTATCTATTCATGTATACTTTTGAGCTGACACCAAAAAGAGACACGTGGAAGATACAAAGAGGGATAGAATAATCAATATAAAATTAATAATAGAGAGAAAGGCATTTGCCACGTACATATGTATGTTGCTGATTCGATACCCAACAGAGTTAATTTTATATTGATTGATTTTGAGTTTTTGACCACACACATCACAATAACAGAGAGCTACTTAACTGCTGGGGTAAATGGAGTAATTAACTTGATTTGATCAATACAAAACCACTTGAAAATAAAACTCAAGTGAAAATAAAAACGTCATATAATGTGACGAGAATAATCTACTTACAAAATAAATAAATTATTTAATTTATTGAGGTACCATTAAGTGGTTGATGGACTTTTGTGGCAAGCATTTAATTTTTATTTTATTTTCAGGTGTGGGATTTGGCCACAGGAAAGCTGAAACTGTCACTGACAGGTCATGTTGGTTCTGTCAGAGGTCTGACCGTATGAGGTACAACAGATTAAATTGTAAGTACTGGGATTGATATAAAGTATAAACTAAAGCAATTAATTTATAATAATGATAATAATAATTCCTATACTATACCTACTTAGTATACAAATATTATAGGATATGAAGAGTAAAAATGGTGTGTGTTATGAAAACATTTTCCAGTGCTATGCATGGCTAAGTGTGAATAATAAAAGTACATTGCATACAATGTTGAACTGAATTCACCGTTATTAGACTGTTTGCTCGTCCTGAAAATTGTATTAGTCTCAGCAGAACCAACAACAAATTCTGGAGGGGCAGACAATACAAGCAACTGACATTTCAATTCCTGAGGAAGAGTTCTTATTACCAAGGTTCGGTTTATCAATAACAAGGTACGTTTTTGGGGGGAAATGGCCTAATGGTCAAAAACAACAGGTACATTATTAGACTGTTTGCTCGTCCTGAAAATTGTATTAGTCTCAGCAGAACCATCAACAAATTCTGGAGGGGCAGACAATACAAGCAACTGACATTTCAATTCCTGAGGAAGAGTTCTTATTACCAAGGTTCGGTTTATCAAATGCTTTTATGAGGCTGTTAAAATTATTGGCCAGTTAAAACACATTTCAATCGATGGTAATTTAACAAGCCAATAACTTTACCAGCCTGATAAAGGCTGTTGATAAATCGAACCTAAGAAAACGATAATGATACACAATGAATAAAAAATGTAATTAATTTAATCAAATAAATAAATAAAATAAATTAATAATTCTTTTCCTTGTTAAAATTGCAGGTGATTCGCCACTATCACGGACATCTGAGTTCTGTGAACACCATTTCTCTTCACCCTACCATTGACGTTTTGATCACAGCCGGTCGGGACTCAACGGCTCGCGTATGGGATGTGAGAACTAAGGCTAATGTGTACACTCTGACGGGACATACCAATACTATTGCCAGTGTGGTCACTCAGGCTTCCGAACCTCAGGTAGGAACGAAAACAGTCCTTCTGGAGAGCTGTGAACGGATAATGTTCGTTCTCGGAACGGCTGGCTTTCTCCTATCCTGTCTTCCTTCTCTCTTAGATTTCGGGACGATAAGACCTTGGCAGTTACAGTTCCCTCTCTCTACCAAACCTCTTAAAAAATATCTTGAGAGCTGAAGAACTCAAATAAGGCACCGTCGCGTATTTTCTAAAACTAAATGGTGCCGAGGTGACTATTTCACTGGCGCTAGTGTTAGCTCCCAGGACTGAAAACCTCAGCAGGCCGTACAGAAAAGCTTGCCGGCCGCATATTGAGTATGTTGAATATTTATATTTAATTTAGTTTTAGCCTCCGTGGCCGACTGGGTATCACACTAGGCTTGCACGACGGAGGTCCCGCATTCGATTTCCGGCGGGGTCGAAGTTTTTTCGGCTCTCTACTTGGAGTCTATTCATGTATACTTTTGAGCTGACACCAAAAAGAGACACGTGGAAGATACAAAGAGGGATAGAATAATCAATATAAAATAAATAAATGTACAAAGTGGTGATACTATGATACCTAATAAATCTTTTAATAATATTTAAGTAAGATGACTAGATAACTTCATTTTTAATAAAACAATATACAAAGTGGTGATACTATGATACCTAATAAATCTTTTAATAATATTTAAGTAAGATGACTAGATAACTTCATTTTTAATAAAACTATGTACCTACCTACATACAGTATTCAAATGCAAAATTCTACCTATAAGTTATGATTTACATATTTACTACATGGATGTAATATTTCATTTCAATCATACAGTATTCAAATGCAAAATTCTACCTATAAGTTATGATTTACATATTTACTACATGGATGTAATATTTCATTTCAATCTTCAATCATTATCCTGTCAGTTCTAACTGGGATGGAAAAGCTGTACAGAGGTTTATTAGGATTAGATTTTCGTACAGGTAAAGGTTGGCTTTTGTTTGACCAGTGGCATATGATGTCCTCATCAGGGGGACAAGCTTCTACAAATGCTGCATTATTGTAAGCTGAATGGAGATACTTCCAAATGTACCTGTAATGTACAGGGATTTCATAATCTGAAATTAAAATATACAATGTTTTTAGGATCATGCTTATCAATTAAACATATCTCTTTTATATTGGCAATTGAAAAACAGTAACTACCTAGTCAGGCCCAAATTCTAAATAAAAAAAAAGCTCTTTGCATTTCATCCTTTGCAAATCTAATTATAATTCCCACATAAATGCTAACTATTCTCTTTCCTAGAGTGATTGGCTTCATTAGCATTTATTTAAACTTATCAAAGGTGACTGTGGACCACAAGACAGATGAACAAACTTACTAAGGATTGACTGTAAGGCAACTCTGACTTGATGTAGCTTTGGTAGTATTTGACAATCAATCAAACTCATTTGAGATCCACACAAGAATAAATTGTTACTGTCCCTGGTGACCACCTTTTCAAGATGTTGATTGATTAACAAGAACTCTTGCTCCAGATTGTGACAATCTTTGGCAACACCTCTAACATAGAAACTAAATCTGGAGAAGAAATTTCTGTGGACAAATAAATAGATACAATGTAAATCTAAACAATGAAAGTTTTAGTATTTAGTATAGTACTTTAGTTAGACTGCCAAATTAGGACATGTAGTCTAGGTAATTAAAAACTGTCAGGTAACTCTGGACCACCCTGTATAATGTCTGTACTTTTTCTTTCAGGAAACGTACAAGAGAAGCTGATTTGAATGATTGCACAGACTGCTTGCCACTGTCCAAACGTATTAACAGCTTGACCATAGATAACTCGGTTCCTATTCCTCCTCAGGCATTGTTTCACATCAATGTCAATGTTGAACAAAATCATACACATGTAAGTAACCACTTGACTGTACAGATATCGGAGTACTCTTTTCTTACTAAAAAAAAAAAAAAAAAAAAAAAAAAAAAAAAATATTTACCATGTAGTCCCTTTATCTTAACAGTTTAATATTGCATCACCATTGGTGTCTACCTGTCTACATATGTACTTACACACATCAGTATCTAACATGTAGTCCCTTTATCTTAACAGTTTAATATTGCATCACCATTGGTGTCTACCTGTCTACATATGTACTTACACACATCAGTATCTACAAACATACCTAATAACTTAAAATTTTATTACCATAGATGTACAATGTACATAGAATAAACAGATAACAAACTTTTGTCCCATATGGGAACTGTGTCATTTTGTAATAGGTAATTGAATGGGCCTTAGGGATATAATATTAAGCTAACATTATTTTATACTAAAAGTAAATGTAATCCAACTTACCTTGTAGCTATCTCTGCATCACTCTCAAATTCATTCTTTAGAAGTCCTCCAGGAAAATTATCTTCTAAAGTTGTCAATATTTCATCGGGATCATCAATAGCATCATTGTTTAGCACAATACATGGAATTCGTAATCGTAAGCCTAAGCTTGTAAAAGACTCTGGAGGTTTTGAAGGATTTACCTTAATGATTGTATAGTTATCTATTAAGTGTGCACTCTTTTTTAAATGGGCTAACATAACAATGCACTGACTTTCAAGGCATGCCCCAATGTTTTTGTTATCAACTCCTAATTTGACGTATATTTTCAGGTTTGCCATCTTAGTCTATGTTTGATGGGTAAATGCAAACTGAAGATGTTCATTACCTACTTAAAATAACTTAATATACAATTGTTTGTATTTTTATTCTATTTCTATTTATATCAAGAAAGTAATCTATAAATAGAGAAATGTGTTATCACAACTACCCAGTGGATACAGCTGTCAGTTGAATATTGTATTCACAGATGAAGACACAAGTGAAATTCAAATAACTTACCTCGTATGCTCTTCACACGCAACAGATATAAAATTGATAGAGATTATGAATATTTATGTTAAATTTATGAAAAGCAATAGACCAAAGAGATTTATCAAACTACTAAAACCAAACTTGTTTTCTTCTTCCAAGCCATCAAAATCAAATCAAACTATCAAAGCTGAACTTTAAAACTTTTGAACTTTCCCTCCCATCTCTTTTTTTTTAACGAAAACCTCAGAAAAAACCTCTTTGTAAACTTGGCATCACTGTCTGAAAATAAACAATATGGCCGCAAGGGCGCCATATTTCAAAAATGAGTCCGTCGGTATTCGTGTGTTTGTGAAAGAAGCAAAAGAGCAAAAATTCATTAAAATTTATGACTAAAGATAAAATATACAGGATTTTTCCTAATTTATCAAGTTTTTGATCACCTTACCTGACCTCCTACAACTGAAGAAATTGATTACTGGATCCATGTCATATTGTGGTAAATTTGAACACAAACTTTGATCAAACCAGTGACTGAGAAATCAGCTTCTTTCAAAATGACAGAGGTAAGAGTTGAGTATGTTTTTGCAATATTTCACACCCTTATTTTGTTTATTAAACATCATTGAAATCGCAAACAGAATTTATAGGATAATTCAAGAGCAATGTTTCCTCAATTTACAGGAAGTTCAACGGCATTCTGTTCACACCTTGGTGTTCCGTTCACTGAAGAGGACTCATGATATGTTTATATCATGTCAAGGTTTATTGCCACCAGTAGATGAAACAGCAGAAAAAATCAGACAGGCTATCAAAGCAAGAGACACCTACGGCTCTGTGCTTCACAAAGTTCAACAGAATAAAGCAAAAGAAATTCACCACAATAAAGATCATTCAACATCTGCCAGTGAAACTTCACAAGGTAAGAGAGAGATTGCCTTAAGTAATAATCCAAGTGATTTTTTTTTTTTAGTACTTTTCTATGTTACAAAATTCATTCCCATGTCTGCTCTTACCCACCACAGAAGTTGTAGGGGTGAGATATACAACATTGGAAATATTGCCACCAAAGTGGATACTTTAGTCCTATTTAATTGCTTTCTAAACAAAATTTTCTTTCAGAACTTGTACCCAGCACAGAGAATCAATTGGTACCAACCACAGCCAGCAATACTCAAATCATTCAGCAAGCTAAGGCCAAAGCCCTGCCCATGCCAAAACCTCAATGGCATGCCCCTTGGAAATTGTACCGTGTTATCTCTGGTCATTTAGGATGGGTCAGATGTGTGGCTGTTGAACCAGGAAATGAATGGTTTGCAACAGGATCAGCAGATAAAATCATAAAGGTAGGTATTATTGTTTAGGCAGTGTTTCTCAAAGTTGTTGCCACCACAGCACACTTTTCAAGACTCCAGTACATTATTTTGTACCTATTAGAGGGAAGAAATGTTGTTTTAATAGTGGCTTTTTTATTTGGCATAGTCTTTCTTTGTCTCATCTCATCAGTTTTATGATCTTTGTCTTAAAAAAATGTACAAGTTTTAACTCACCAAACCTCAGTGGCAGTCTAGTGGATGTTGTACTTTGGATTATGGAATTTTGAAGAAATGTTGTTTTAATAGTGCCTTTTTTATTTGGCATAGTCTTTCTTTGTCTCATCTCATCAGTTTTATGATCTTTGCAGTGGCGTAGCGTGGTCTAACTCCAAGTGTAGGGCGGACACTAATTTCTATCACAATATCTATCAAATAAGAATACAATAATTATTTAAAGTCAATATTTAAGGCTATTTGAGTGGAATTTTTGAGTGTATGGCCGCCATACACGCCCTACATGGACGCTACGCCACTGATCTTTGTCTTAAAAAAATGTACAAGTTTTAACTCACCAAACCTCAGTGGCAGTCTAGTGGATGTTGTACTTTGGATTATGGAATTTGATCATTTGAATCCAAGTCAAGTCATAGAATTAATTGAGGTACCATTAAGTGGTTGATGGACTTATTTTATTTTCAGGTGTGGGATTTGGCCACAGGAAAGCTGAAACTGTCACTGACAGGTCATGTTGGTTCTGTCAGAGGTCTGACCGTGAGTCCTCGACATCCTTATCTGTTCAGTTGTGGAGATGACAGAACTGTGAAGTGTTGGGATTTAGAATACAACAAGGTACGTTTTTGGGGGGAAATGGCCTAATGGTCAAAAACAACAGGTATGTTATTACTGTTTGCCCGTCCTGAAAATTGTATTAGTCTCAGCAGAAACATCAACAAATTCTGGAGGGGCAGACAATACAAGCAACTGACATTTCAATTCCTGAGGAAGAGTTCTTATTACCAAGGTTCGGTTTATCAAATGCTTTTATGAGGCTGTTAAAATTATTGGCCAGTTAAAACACATTTCAATCGATGGTAATGGGGCTCAACCACTTTTTTTTTTTCTTCGCTGATGAAGGAAGTTCGAAACACGCTGATCTCAATAGAAATGCTTAAAATTTCATTTGAGGCTTCCTAAGATGAGAAATCTTCGTTTGAAATTTAGTAAGACTTTTCCCTAAATCAATCATCTTTATTTTTCAAGAGGTGTCAAAGAGGGAACTGTAACTGCTAAGGTCTCATCGTCCCGAAATCGAAGAGAGAAGGAAGATGGGATAGGAGAAAGCCAGCCGTTCCGAGAACGAACATTTTCCCATCAGGATAAAATCCGCCCCGGGCGGGAATCGAACCCGCGGCCTAGTAAGAGAGAGATTGCCTTGAGTAATAATCCAAGTGATTTTTTTTTAGTACTTTTCTATGTTACAAAATTCATTCCCATGTCTACTCTTACCCACCACAGGAGTTGTAGGGGTGAGATATACAACATTGGAAATATTGCCACCAAAGTGGATACTTTATTTTGCTTTCTAAACAAAATTTTCTTTCTTTCCAGAACTTGTACCCAGCACAGAGAATCAATTGGTACCAACCACAGCCAGCAATACTCAAATCATTCAGCAAGCTAAGGCCAAAGCCCTGGTATTCCCTGTATAACTGAAGCTAATTTCAAGTCTATATCAATCAAAGGTAGCCTTAAAAAAAAGAGGTTGGATAGAGGAAACTGTAACTGCTAAGGTCGTACCGTCCCAAAAGCAAAGAGTGAAAGAAGACAGGATAACAGAAAGTCAGCCGCTCCAAGAACAAACTTCATCTGTTTAGGATAAAATCCAACCCGGGCGGGAATCGAACCCGCGACAGGCTATTCTCCAGTAAAATGAACTAGGAGTTATAAAGTGATACCCGCTGAAGTTGTGACACAGGATTGACTATAACCATGTACGGATTCAACCCTCTCGTTTCTCGTTTTTGAAGGGACACATATAGACACTTTGTGGGTGGGGGTTTATCCTCCATGCACTCCTTTACAGGGTGTCTACCAAAATGGAAAAATAAAATTCCCTGACTTTTCCCGGTTTTCCAGTCCAATTTTTCTAAATTTCCAGTCTACTTTTCCAAGATTTTCCACCCTATTCCCACTGCGCCGCAGCCGATTTTTTTTTTTTTTTTTTTTATGAAATAACTGCGTCGCAGGCCAAAATTTTTCAAGATAAATGACCTTTGACCAAGATAATGACCTCAAGACTACCACAGCCATTTCTCTTTGATCTGGCTTAATAGGTATTTACTATAAGTGAACTGGCATTTTTTTTAGAATATAATAACAGCGCCGCAGGGGAAATTTTTAAACATTTTGGTCTAAAATCTTCAGATATTCAGTCTCATCGAAATCCTAATCTTCAGCTCCGCAGGAGAATTTTTTTAAAAAGTATGAACCTGAAGTTTGTCATTATACAGTCTACACATTCACATATTCTGGGGGGATGAAGGTTAACACAAAAAAGGGGGAAATGAGCAGATGTAGACCAACTTTCAAGGTAAAACTTGTGACATAATAAAAGCTAGGGAAAATGTTTCAGAAATTCTCAATCAGAAACACATTAGCCCAGTTAGCTTGGAAGGTAGAACGCTAGGTCGCGGGTCCGATTTCCGCTCCGGGCGAACTTTATTCACAAAAAATAAGGGTCGCTTTCGGAACGCCTGGCTTTCTCGAAGAGAAGAGATAGGATAGGAGAAAGCCCCTATCCTATCTTCTCTTCGATTTCGGAACGATGAGACCTTTCCCTAAATCAATCGTCTTTATTTTATTTTTCAAGAGGTGTCAAAGAGGGAACTGTAACTGCTAAGGTCTCATCGTCCCGAAATCGAAGAGAGAAGGAAGATGGGTGAAATTTTTATGGCCACAGGCGAAAATTTTGGTCTCTAATTTTTAAAAAAAACTTAGTTATCAAAAACACAAAATTTGGCACGCCGCGGGGTAGGAGAAAGCCAGCCGTTCCGAGAACGGACATTATCCGTTCAGGATAAAATCCACCTCGGGCGGGAATCGAACCCGCGACCTAGCACTTACAAAGTAGACGCGCTATCAACCAAGGTTGCCCATTTTTATTAACTTAGAACTCACATCAATGTTCACTAACCCCATTATGTCATACTTTTCATATTTCAGGCTCCCGTTCAACCTGGTACTTACAAAGTAGACGCGCTATCAACCAAGGTTGGCCATTTTTATTAACTTAGAACTCACATCAATGTTCACTAACCCCATTATGTCATACTTTTCATATTTCAGGCTCCCGTTCAACCTGGTTCGATGGATTCAGAGTCGGGAATATTCTCCATGACGTTCGATAACAGTGGAAGTCGCCTGATAACCACGGAGGCCGACAAAACCGTTAAACTCTACAAGGAAGATGATTCGGCCACCGAAGAATCACATCCCGTGAACTGGAAACCCAACATGAACAGTACTGAGTTCTAGACCTGAGAAGGTGCCACCACATGAATCACCCGGTATTTACGATACGATTTTTTTTTTTTTTTTGCAATCTAAGCTGTATTTTACCATCGGCCTGTTTTATTCCACCACTACATTTTCGGACGATGACGCGCCGACAGTAAAGAATACTTTGTATCGAAAAATTCGAATTTCGGTACACACCTTGGACAGATAACACTTGCCATCCGGTGAAAATTTCAGCTCATTCGGTTGTTTTGAGTCTCTAGGGATTCCGAAAGACAGGCGCGAGGCGGTTTTCCTATTAGACAGCCAACCTAGTTAGCTTAGTTGGTAGCGCGTCTGCCTTGTAAGCGCTAGGCCGCGGGTTCGATTCCCGTCCGGGGCGGATTTTATCCTGAACGGATAACGTTCGTTCTTGGAACGGCTGGCTTTCTCCTATCTTCTAGAAAAAATCTCATTAGACAAAACAGGGCTAGTTTACGCTCGTGTGCTCCTTTGAAATACTGAACCACCTTAGGGACACAAATAATAACAAATGAAAATAGAAGTTTTGAATTGTGTACAGAATGAGATCGATTTTTATAGTCTCTAGGGATTCCGAAAGACAGGCGCGAGGCGGTTTTCCTATTAGACAGCCAACCTAGTTAGCCTAGTTGGTAGCGCGTCTGCCTTGTAAGCGCTAGGCCGCGGTTTCGATTCCCGTCCGGGGCGGATTTTATCCTGAACGGGTAACGTTCGTTCTCGGAATGGCTGGCTTTCTCCTATCTTCTAGAAAAAATCTCATTAGACAAAACAGGGCTAGTTTACGCTCGTGTGCTCCTTTGAAATGCTGAACCACCTTAGGGACACAAATAATAACAAATGAAAATAGAAGTTTTGAATTGTGTACAGAATGAGATCGATTTTTATTTGTATTGAAGTTGTAAAGTCAGTATTCAGTAAAATAAAATTAAAATAACAGCACGAAAAGCTGACATCATCATCATCATCATCATCATCATCATCATCATCATCATCATCATCATCAAAAAAGTGAAAAGTCGTAGTTGTACCATATTTCAGGATTTTTCCTTTAACCCATAACTTTGTACATTGAAATATTGAAAAGCAAAACTGGGTACCATCAAAGTTGAATTTTACAGAGGGTGAGAGGAAAATATCGATTGTTAAAGGATACCGACCCAACACTAAAGATCTTAGCAGTTATACAGTGACATTTAATCATATAAAAAGAAAATGAGGATGCTGCCTTTGTAAAGTAAAACATACAGGTAAGTATAGATAGCTTTGGGTGGTCTCTTAGTTCTACTGCAAGTTTATAAGACCATAGTTTCTTTATGTTTAAAGGCTCTACCCATACATTTGGGTATATGGGAAAAAAAACTTTCTGAAAGAAACAAGTTACATAACCACACTGTCCAATATTGACTGAAAAGGTCACATTTCAACCCCCTATGGTATGGCAGGGAGGTTACTTGAAACTAAAACCGTAACTCTTACGGAACATTCCTTTTGTTGTTTTGTTAGGTCATCACGGGATCTCACGATTGTACTATTCGCTTATGGGACTTGGCAGCAGGAAAATCACTCTGTACGCTGACCAATCACAAGAAGAGTGTTCGATCTGTCGCCCTGCATCCTACCTTGTAAGTTACCTTCCTATGTATCTCTATTTCTAGGACCTCGTGTTAAAAGTGTTTTAAGGTAGTAAAACACTATCACGTCACGTGAGCTCATGGGGATCAGAAAGATGTAGATCAAAATTTTCCCATAATATTGTAAGTAATTTCGTTCAGGATAGATACACTGCCCTCATGTCACTTATTATTATACAACTCTTTATTAGGATTAAAAAATATTTACAAATAAACAAAACAAAATTAACATTATTTTACAAAAAAAAAAAAAAGATAACTAACTAAAAATAAAAAATAACTTGAACTCACGTGACGTGATAGAAATCACCTTTAAGTAATTGTATGTTAGAAATCTTAACAAAGAGTTGTATGATTATAATGTTATTTTTTTCTCTCACATCAGGTACATGTTCGCGTCTGCGTCCCCGGACAATATCAAGCAGTGGAAATGTCCCGAGGGGAAGTTCATTCAGAATCTACCGGGCCACAATGCCATCATCAACAGTATCTGCGTGAATAATGAGGGGGTCCTGGTGTCGGGAGCTGATAACGGGACGATGTGTTTCTGGGACTGGCGGACCGGGTATAACTTCCAGCGATTGCAGGTACGTTGCGTCAGTGGTTTTCCAAAGCCTAGTGTCTTCTTCTTCTTCCTAGCCTTTTCCTATTTAAATAGGGTCGGCGTTTTCTGAAGCCTAGACTGACGGATAGTACAAACTGGAAACATTTGTTTCGCAAAAGTTGCGCGATTGTTGCATAACAAATGTTTGGATAAAGCCTAGTGTCTTCCTCTTCTTCTTCTTCCTAGCCTTTTCCTGTTTAAATAGGCTCGGCATTTTCTGAAGCCTAGACTGACGGATAGTACAAACTGGAAACATTTGTTTCGCAAAAGTTGCGCGATTGTTGCATAACAAATGTTTGGAGTGTAGACCAACTTTCAAGGTAAAACTTGTGACATAATAAAAGCTAGGGAAAATGTTTCAGAAATTTTCAATCAGAAACACATTAGCCCAGTTAGCTTGGAAGGTAGAACGCTAGGTCGCGGGTCCGATTTCCGCTCTGGGCGAACTTTATTCACAACAAATAAGGGTCGCTTTCGGAACGCCTGGCTTTCTCGAAGAGAAGAGATAGGATAGGAGAAAGCCCCTATCCTATCTTCTCTTCGATTTCGGAACGATGAGACCTTTCCCTAAATCAATCGTCTTTATTTTATTTTTCAAGAGGTGTCAAAGAGGGAACTGTAACTGCTAAGGTCTCATCGTCCCGAAATCGAAGAGAGAAGGAAGATGGGATAGGAGAAAGCCAGCCGTTCCGAGAACGAACATTTTCCCATCAGGATAAAATCCGCCCCGGGCGGGAATCGAACCCGCGGCCTAGCACTTACAAAGTAGACGCGCTATCAACCAAGGTTGTTACAATATAGTTACCAGTTATACAATGCTCTATGAAACTTGCTTGATCTATTGTTGAAAAAGTATAAGTTGGATTCTTCTGTTCACTCAAGTCTCTTACCTCAATCATACAGTGAGATAATGCAAGGAGAAGCTTATCTTTGGAGGCCACTGTCAAAGCTACAGTGTCATCACAAGTTTGAATGGTTTGCCCATCAAAGTGATGAGCAAAAACTACCCTCACCATGTTAATGCAAGTTTATAAGACCATAGTTTCTTTATGTTTAAAGGCTTTACCCATACATTTGGGTATATGGGGAAAAAAAAACTTTCTGAAGAAACAAGTTAGCCAGTTACATAACCACACTGTCCAATATTGACTGAAAAGGTCACATTTCAACCCCCTATGGTATGGCAGGGAGGTTACTTGAAACTAAAAGATTAATGTAGAACACGCACGACACAAGGAAAAGGGGTACGGATGTGATAACAAATAACTATTGATAATTTTGATAAGAGATAATGGAAAAATTAAATGAAAAAGTTTTTCTTTTTCTTTACAATGTTGCCAAAATGCACACTAGTAGAATTCCTAAAAAAAAAAAAAAAAAAAAACGTTTTTAGGAATTCTGCTAATGTTGCCAAAATGCACACTAGTAGAATTCCTAAAAAAAAAAAAAAAAAAACACGTTTTTAGGAATTCTGCTAACGGCCATATTTGTAATTTTTGGGAGGGAAAATTTGAAATGTTGAAGTTTGAAATTTTCATGTAAATGTAATAGTTGTAAAGTCATTAAGTCAGTATTCAGTAAAATAAAATTAAAGATAGCACGAAAAGCTGACATCATCATCAAAAAAGTGAAAAGTTGTAGTTGTACCATATTTCAGGATTTTTCCTTTAACCCATAACTTTGTACATTGAAATATTGAAAAGCAAAACTGGGTACCATCAAAGTTGAATTTTACAGAGGGTGAGAGGAAAATATCGATTGTAATAGGATAACGACCCAACACTAAAGATCTTAGCAGTTATACAGTGACATTAATCATATAAAAAGAAAATGAGGATGCTGCCTTTGTAAAGTAAAACATACAGGTAAGTATAGATAGCTTTGGGTGGTCTCTTAGTTATTTGTATTGTGAATAAAATAACGTGAAAATAAAACCTCACAAATTAATTTTAAAAATTCAACAGTTTGTTCTATAGGGACCTAACAAAACGTGCTGATCAAAGTAAGATGTAAGCTTGCTACAAAACAATTAAAAAAATTGAAAGATTCTAGATTTTAGAGGCTGCTCTAATTGTCCAACATTTCCAGAGACCAAACATACAATCATGTGTTACGAAAGTTGAACTTGACTATGAAAGGTGTATGCAACTACCTATGTTTAATCATAGAATAATAGAAGTCTAAATATACGAAAGAAAAAAAAAATCAATAATGATTTTGTTTGAACAACTTATCCCTGATAGCCCGATACACAAGTCAAACCCTTGAGATACGTAATGAAAACTAGTGTCTGGCTGAGGGACGTTTAACAAAGCGACTTGGTTTCATACAAGTCAAATCAATAATGATTTTGTTTGAACAACTTATCCCTGATAGCCCAATACACAAGTCAAACCCTTGAGATACGTAATGAAAACTAGTGTCTGGCTGAGGGACGTTTAACAAAGCGACTTGGTTTCATACAAGTCTCTCTTAGTTCCAATAAGAACCATAAGTTCATATCATCAAAACACTCTGAAAGTGTAAAATGGAAAGGAATGTTCAAGTGTAGCCAAAATAGCAGAAAGTTCCAGGCTTTGTTGTGAACACCCTGTTGTAAAGGTTGGTGGTCTCAGTAGGGGTTGATGGTCCATGATCACACACTTAGAAAGTGACCATTGTGCATTTTGTACTTGATATCACTCTTCTTCTTTGCCTTTTCCCATGTTCAGATGGGGTTGGCCAGACTTGATATCACTATTACTCTCAAATTGTTGATGCAATTTGTGTTTTTGAATAGCCCCCAGGGGGTAAATACTTACCTCATCATTTTAATGTGTTTTTTTTTTTTACAGGATTCTAGAAGCAATCAATTCAATAGTGATGGACATCAGTTCTCAAGAAAATCAATTGCTTTTAAATATCCAGAAATCATTTTTCTTGTTGGAACCATTGGACAACTTTTTAGTAGATTTAATATGCTTAAATAGAGATTTCAGCCAAGAAAAATTACTTCAGTATACTATTCATCACCATATCATAAAAAAATATCCTAATAAAAGAGATTATACAATTAGGTTTTTAAAAATGGTGATTAGTTTGCTAGAGTATAATCGCATTGAAGCAATGGAAACAATGTACAATGAATATGTTCACCTTTTGAGCTCAAAATCTGGAAACAAAAATTACTATTACCGTCACTTCATTATCAACCAAAAGATTAGTGTCATTAAGAACACATACAGCATGATATCAAGAGGAACAACAGGATTGTGTGTCTGGGAAGGAGCTATGGTACTTGCTGAATGGTGTTTACAGAATAAAAATCTATTTCAAGAGAAAACTGTTTTAGAACTGGGGTGTGGTGTGGGATTAGTAGGACTGACAGCAATTGTGAACTGCAAATGTAAACAATACATATTTTCTGATTGTAATGATGAAGTATTAGATCTAGTAAGGCATAATGTATTGATCAACACCAAAGATTATTCTAATTTATGTTTAACATTATCTGAATTCCATGACATTGATGATTCACAACAAAATGAAGTTGGTGATGTTCTGAGTGATCTGATATCCAAAGTTAGTGGGGTAAATATTAATGATGACAGTTCTGTTGAAACTCTGGAAGAAATTGATAAAGATCATTCACATCAAAGCGAGCCAAATGTATCCAGCAATGATATTGACATTTTCAATAATACTAAAATATCTATCAAAAATTTATCATTTGAAGAAATAGCTCTTCTTAAGTCAAATGACATTCTCTGTGATATTGTCTTAGCTTCTGATATTGTGTATGACACAGATCTTTTCCCCAGTTTGAGAGATGCTTTGGTGAATGTATTGAACCACAATCAAACATGTAAGGCAATATTTGCATGTAAAATCAGAAACATGGACACTTTTAATTCATTTGTGGAAATTTTAAAAGAGACTAAAATCTTACAAGTTTCAGAAGGAAAGCTTGATTCCCAAAATTTATTCTTCTTTAGTGATCAAAAAATGTATTCTATGGTGAAAATATTAGAGATAAGAAGCTCAAAAGTTTAAAAAAATGCTGTATATAATAATATACTTGGTACTAGTATTTAATGTGTGCATTATAAAAAATCGTAAATATTGAAAACTATACATATGTTGATATGTATAAAATGATATTGCCTGCTTTTTATTAATTAATTAATCTGTATAATTTATTTAGGTTCATCAAAATAAAATACGGTACCTACACGCCGAGGCATTTTCAATAAGTAATGAGGTGGTGGTGTTTAAAACACAAAAACAGGTACATATATTTTTTTTTTTCTATTTTAGTTTTTAGAACCTAGCCTAGCTAGATCTGAGTACAATGACCACCACCTCAATTCAACTCTTTTAAGAAGATAATAATAATAATCGGGCCCGGTCGACAGCTTGACGCGATTCCAAAATTGAATTGTAAGATGCTTTAAAAAAAAAAAAAAAAAAGATTGAATTGAACCAAGTTAGGTAGGTACGTGAACTATTGAAATTGCATGAAAAATATCCTTTGGTCTCAAAAGACATGGAAGTGAACCAAGTTAGGTAGGTACGTGAACTATTGAAATTGCATGAAAAATATCCTTTGGTCTCAAAAGACATGGAAGATATTCTTTCGTGAGTGTAATGATGCCGAAAAACCTTGAAACTCTATTTCGTGTTAATGACATAGGCGGCGATAGGGGGGGGCTTGGGGGGCTTAAGCCCCCCCAAAGTTATCAGGGCCTCTTACACTAGATAAAATTGGATTTCAGAATAATAATCCAAAACACCATTTTTTTAGTTTCCTTATCCTACAGGAAGGAAAGTAATGTAATCGGGTCAAATTTTCGATGGTCAGTTTTTAGTGTCAAAACACGTTTTGAGGCCCCTAGAGCCAAAATCCAAAGTTTCAGCCATTGATCCGTGTGTGTGTCTGTCTGTAAACAAAATATCTCGTAAAGCCAACTAGGCTGGCTTTGAAATATGAGAATATAAAAAAAATATGTCAAAACATGCATACATAAAAATAATCCAATTTTCAAAAGGGTCTTAATTTTAATTAGGAAAATTAGGAAAGACCCTTTTGAAGGAATTAATTTTTTTAACTTTTCAAAAGGGTCGAAGGAATTCACCTAAATACATTTCTCATCATCCGGAAGCCAACTAGGCTGGCTTTGAAATATGAGAATATAAAAAAAATATGTCAAAACGTGCATACATAAAAAAAATAATCCAATTTTCAAAAGGGTCTTTTAGGAAAGACCCTTTTGAAGGAATTAATTTTTTTAACTTTTCAAAAGGGTCGAAGGAATTCACCTAAATACATTTCTCATCATCCGGCAACAGTGTATGTGAGGTTTTTTCGGAGGTTTTTGTTTACAGCAGGGAGCAGAGCATACGTTTACGTGTTTCTTTTAAAAGGTTCAACTTTTATTTTAATTTCTTTTCGATTCATCAGCTTTTCTCTATTAATTTTTGGTCTATTTTACAGGAAATGGTAAATATGGATACTCAGTTGCTGGTAAGTTTCTTGTTTTTCTTTGGATTCCATTGCAGCAAAATTTAGAATCAACACTAGAATGCAAAGACTTGTAGGGGAGGAGTCCTAGTAATGTCTATTGTAGGTATTAACCTCTTATCACTTGAAGTAATAAAAAAAAGAGGTTTGATTGAGGGAACAGTAACTGCCAAGGTCTTATCGTCCCGAAAGTGAAGAGAGAAAGAAGACAGGATAGGAGAAAGCCAGCCGTTCCCAGAAAGAACTTTGGACCTTCAGGTTAAAATCCACCCCAGGTGGGAAACAAACCCGTGACCTGGCTAAAATGTAAGAACAGAGGTTTTATCATCCTGAAATCAAAGAGTAAAGGATCTTAGGGTAGGAGAAAGCAAGCCATTCCAAGATCTGTTTGTGATGAAGTTTTCCCTGAGTTTAAGTTGAAACCATGTCCTGATGGTTACAAGACAAGCAAAAGCTGACTAGGCTAGGCTGGCATTTAATCAGGAAGAAAAGTGGAAACCTTGCTCCTGGTCCCCCCCCTCCCATTACAGCCCTGATGTCTATTTATGTGTACCAACATCTTTTATTCTTTCAGGTGACATACCTGTTTAATAGTGTGTGTTTGTGTGTGTGTGTTTTTTTAAGGTGATTTTTTTCCTTATCCAACTATAACGATTTTCGCATGCTGATATTCCACTATGTACAGATGTAATTTTCGGGAATGTGTGTGTTTTTTTTTTTTTTGTCTTCTGATTCACCTCTTTTGCCTTCATTATTTTCAGATTCCTACTCTAGCTTTGTTCTGCTATTGCTTGCTGTGTTGTTTTTTTTGTCTTCTGATTCACCTCTTTTGCCTTCATTATTTTCAGATTCCTACTCTAGCTTTGTTCTGCTATTGCTTGCTGTGTTGACACTTTCTGTATATATTTTGTTTTACAGTGAGCTTAGAATTTCTGCATCCTCACTCTTGTACAAAATGTCAACTCATCTATCTGGTGGGAAGGTGAACATAAGTCTTGTACAAGACTTTGCAAGAACTCAATTCCTTGAGTTGTTAGAGAAATGTTCAGGAAAGAAAGCTATTATTTGGGATGATGCCTTAGCAGGACCAGTTGGTTTGGTAGCTAATGTTCAACTCCTTAATGAAAGAGATGTCAAAAGGAACATCCATTTGAAACCTGGTAGTTTACCCCCTATGGAAAATATAGCCAATGTTATTTTCATAACAAGACCTATAGTTAAGCATATGGACATCATTGCTGATAACATCAAAAGAAAAGAAAAGGAGAAAAGATCAGATACCAGAAGGATTGATTATCATTTGTTTTTTGTTCCAAGGAAAAGTCTGTTATGTGAACAGAGACTTCAGGAAAATGGAGTTCTTGGGAACTTCAACATCATAGAAGCATTCACATGTAACTTATTTCCCTTTGATAATGATCTTGTATCCATGGAGATGGAATTAGCATACAGAGAATATCATTTAGAAAAGGACCCAACTTGTCTTTATGAAGTAGCTCAAGCTATTATCACCTTGCAGAATCTGTATGGAATCATTCCAAGGGTCTCTGGGAAAGGGCCTTGTGTGCAGCAAGTGTGGGACCTAACTAAAAGACTTTCTTTAGAACCAAAAAACAAAAATGTGAACCAATGTAAAACCTCTCAGATTAGTCAACTAATCCTAATTGATAGGAATGTTGATGTTCTCACTCCTCTTGCAACTCAACTCACTTATGAAGGTTTAATAGATGAAATCTTTGGCATTCACAATACCACAGCCAAATTTCCAGGAGCCAAGTTCAGCCAAAGTGAAGAGGACTCTAACTTTGAAAAAATTGTATCTGATAAGAAGTCAATTATTTTGAATTCAGGAGATGAACTGTTTGCTGCTCTTAGAGATAAAATTTTTACAGGTGTGGGGCCTTACCTTAGCAAAAGAGCAAAATTTATTTCAGCTCAGTTTGATACTCAAAATTATCATGAGAAGAGTGTATCAGAAATGAAAACTCTAGTACAACAGTTACCTCATATGATAAATACTAAAAAGTTGTTAGCTAATCATACAAATATAGCTGAACTGATCAAAGATGTCACTGACACAGCTGAGTTTCTGGATGCCTTACATGCTGAACAAGAAATATTTCTGGGCGTAGACACAGACAAAGCTTTACCTTATATTGAAAATGCAATTGCCCACAAGAAACCCCTAATGAAAGTTCTTAAACTGATTTGTATGCAAAGCTTCACAAGTTCTGGGCTTAAGCCGAAGGTTTTGGAGTATTACAAGAGAGAAATAATTCAGACTTATGGGTTCCAACATATTTTGACTTTATCTAATCTAGAACAAGCAGGCTTACTCAAGAACAGCCAGAACAGTGGTACAAGACAGTATACATTGTTGAGGAAAATGATGCGCCTAACAGTAGAGGACTCTAGCGAACTTGCACCTGCTGATATTAATTTTGTCCATAGCATTTATGCTCCTCTGAGTATACGATTAGTTCAGCGCCTGACTAGAGAACCAAGCATTATTCCTCAGGATTTACTCGCTTTGTTACCTGGTGCTGTCCTCGAAGAAACACAAACCACAACGTCATCACGTCGGAATAGTACGACATCCACTACTGAAAATACAAATGTAGTAGTTGTATTCTTTATTGGAGGATGCACATATGCAGAAATTTCAGCCCTCAGATTCTTATCTCAGCAAGAAGAGAACAATATTGAGTATATTGTTGCCACTACCAAGCTTATCAATGGGGATTCATTCATCAAATCTTTAATGGAACCTTTATAATCTTCCAATTCATATGAGAAAGGTATACTTGTACATAGAATAAATATACAGAAAGTCAGCACAGCAGCAACATAAATAACATCAGGAAATACTCAAGAGAATAAAATGCTCACGTTTCAGGAAGCATCACTGTATACAATCAAAGGTATTGCTATATTGGATAATGATGGACATAGACTGCTTGCCAAATATTACGATCCAAACATACTGAGCACTGTCAAAGACCAAAAAGCATTTGAAAAGAATTTGTTCAACAAGACTCACCGCGCCAATGCAGAAATAATCATGTTGGAAGGTCTGACGTGTGTGTACAAAAGCAATGTAGATCTCTTCTTTTATGTCATGGGAAGTTCACATGAGAACGAGGTAACTATACCTAATTATTATTTTTATTTTTTTTTACTTAAAAAAAGTAATCTGAGAACAGCCAATTAGTAAATACTGAGAAATAGTAAATTTCTCTGAGAATACACTCACAAAAGACATTTGGATAAATGTTTTAGAAACAAATACCTACTTAGGTACGCATATTATTTACACACCTAAAACTCCTCTCATCCCGTTTTGGTTCCAGTTAATCTTGATGAGTGTCCTGAATTGTCTCTACGATGCCATCAGTCAAATCTTGAGAAAAAATGTGGAGAAAAGAAACGTACTAGATAACTTGGATATTGTCATGTTGGCATTGGATGAAATTTGTGATGGAGGGTAAGGACTTTTTTTACACTCATTGGTTTTACGAATAATCGAACGAAAAATTGAATTGAATTGAATCAACCTAGTCCGCCCGGAGTTCTGCGCCTGTTTTGTGACTGAAACGAAAACACCGTTGTACTTAGAAAAAGTGTTAAAAAAATAAAAATAAAAGACGATCTCTGCCAACCTAGTTAGCTTGGAGGATAGTGCGTCTACCTTGTAAGCGCTAGGTCGCGGGTTCGGTTTTTAACCCGCGACGATTTTTTTTTCTAAACGGGTGAGGTTCGATCTCGGAACGGCTGGCTTTCTATCCTGTCTTCCATTTCGAGACGATGAGACGTTAGCAGTTACAGTTCCCTCTATTAAACCTCTTAAAAAAAATAAACAAATAAAAAGTGATGAAAAAATTGAAATAAGATCTCAATCCCGACTGCGGGACGATGAGACGTTAGCAGTTACAGTTCCCTCTATTAAACCTCTTAAAAAAAATAAACAAATAAAAAGTGATGAAAAAATTAAAATAAGATCTCAATCCCGACTGAAACCCATATGAAGTAGGTGATTCACTAGAGAGCTCTTACTGCAAGGGTTTTTAAGACTCACTAGCAGAATAACTACAGCTCTAACAATTAAACTCACCTCCAACCACATGCCTCCGTTTTTCTCAATCTCTTGGGTCTTCTCAAAGAAATTAATAGCTTCCTTTTTACCAGCTAATTGAACAGTCCTCACTGAAATACGAAACGAAAAATGTCATTTCAATCTCCATCATGGTTCTTAGACTATTGTTTAGATAGGTGCTGCGGTTGGCGGCATTTTTACCGCTTTTGGACGGATTTCGACCGTTTTTTTGGCGGTTTTCAGCTATACCGACTAAACGGTTAATAGAGATATGGTAAAAGTTAGGGTAAAATAATACTCAAATAAGCATCATTCAATAGGATAAGGAAAGTCGTGTGATGTTCACACCAGAAAAAAGTAAAAATATGAGAAGGTAGGTAGGGTTCTTGCTTCAAGTTGAAATCAAAATCAAGGATGGGGAAAAACAGACTACCAG
Source organism: Diaphorina citri (assembly GCF_000475195.1). NCBI lineage: Eukaryota > Metazoa > Arthropoda > Insecta > Hemiptera > Psyllidae > Diaphorina > Diaphorina citri. The sequence goes on from NW_007377708.1 coordinate 120,422, forward strand.
GGTCCCAAGTGTACAGCCACAAGAGCAACCATGGACTGTCAAAGAAAAAAAATAAAAATACCAAGCTCTATTAATTTTCTGCAAGGGTATGTGCTATAGTCAAGGCTCCGTTGAGGATGCTTCTACTCATAAGCATGGTTTGTACATTTTCTTGGTACTTGTGCACAAGTCACATCCGTGGAATATTGCTAGCAAAGAAACTGGCACAAACGAGCAGTGACCAGTGTTAGTATAGGGTTAGGTTAAACGCAAGAAGGAGTTTTCACAATTAGAGCAGTGATTATGGTTAATGAAGGTCGGGCGGCGCGGCGCTTCGAACTATTGACGTTCGCGCATCTCCCGGCACGCTTGATTGAGGACATTTTAGGTAGCTGTCTTTTTTTACTTTCTATTATTGCGACAATAATTGGCCAATATTCCTTTAAAAATGTAGTGAATTATTTTTAACCAAAATAGTTAAATTTATTTTAAAAAAAGGATTTAGGAAAAAAAAGTCTGTATAAAATACACAAGACCTTGTTTCGACTGATGGGGGTGAAAGAACTTTTCAGTCTTATTCGGGTAGTACAAAGAGGGTCATATTCTATTCTATTGCAGAATTATTCAAGAGGCAGATTCCAGTGCCGTGGTTCAGCGGGTGGCACTTCGAGTAGATGACATTCCATTGGGCGAACAGACGGTGGCTCAAGTATTCCAGAGCGGGTACTTACAAACAAGATCACTTTCAATCTCGAGCAATTTATTAGCAATATCATCAGCCAGATCTTGCTCACTGCTTTCCTCATTGTGTTTCAACGGCATTATGATCCTCTCTTCACACTCAGGATGTGACGGACGTTTGCCCAGCTTATGTCTCAGGTCTCCAACAGTGGAGTCTGTTGTATTGTCACTGTCATGCCTCCTTTTAAGTCCTCTCTCTCCACTGGAAACATAAAATGGGGTTTAAGATAAATGATCTTTTAAATTTCTCTCCTAGGTATTTTATTTAAAAAAGAACTTGATTTTTGAAGACCTACGTTATCTAACAGTCAGAAACTTAATAAAATACCGATCCAGTCATCAGGTCGGGCGGCGCGGCGCTTCGAACTATTGACGTTCGCGCGTCTCCCGGCACGCTTGATTGAGGACATTTTAGGTAGCTCTCTTGAAAAAAAATAAATCTATAGCATCAAAGTACAATTGAATTAATTTGCCAATATTTTATTTTTACACTAGTTAGTTAGGTAGGTATATGAATACCTACCACGGTAGAATTTTTTTACTTTCTATTATTGCGACAATAATTGGCCGATATACCTTTAAAAATGTAGTGAATTATTTTTAACCAAAATGTTAAATTCATTTTAAAAAAAAGGATTTAGGAAAAAAAAAAGTCTGTATAAAATACACAAGACCTTGTTTCGACCGATGGGGTTGAAAGAACTTTTCAGTCTCATTCTGGTAGTATAAAGAGGGTCATATTCTATTCTATTGCAGAATTATTCAAGAGGCGGATTCCAGTGCCGTGGTTCAGCGGGTGGCACTTCGAGTAGATGACATTCCATTGGGCGAACAGACGGTGGCTCAAGTATTCCAGAGCGCCAAGGAGCAACTCAAATGGAGCTTGTTGAAATGAACTCGGTCCTAAATGTGTAAAGGCGCTATTCACTGAGGCAAAATGAAGCGTGATGCAGTGAAGCATGCTGTGAGGTAACATACAACTTGCTCCATGCTCCAAGATCATGACAATCCTATGTAAAAAATTTGCTTCGAGGTAACATATACTTAGCATAAAAAAACAACATAAGTATAACATAAAAAAAGAAAACATATACTTAACACTAAGACCATAATATTAGCCAAGTGCAAAATCTTGTTGCCTCATATTGACCATAAGATGGTTTTGCATGCTTGCTTCCATCAGTGCAGCATACAGAGCATACTACATATTGCCTCAGTCAGTGTAATAGCGCCTTAATATAAAAAGGGGACATTCACTTTAAACAACCTTCAATGGCCAAGTACTTTTGGCTGTCATATTCAAACCAAATGGAAATCCGTGTAATGTTAAGTTACACGAGTAAGTATAAACACATAAACAGCAAATTGGTGAAATTTTGTCGTCTTTAAACAAAGGTTCTTGGATGTGAAATCGTCATGATCGAATGACAATGATTTCGTCTTGAGTATAAGCATATTCACTCAGTTCTCTTCTAACAGTGTAAATAAAAGAAATATATTTATAAAGAAGTGCAAGTTTGAATATATTTGATATTATTTTAAGGGTTAAGCTGCCCTTGGACTCAATAGGGGGACCTACCTTTTGAACAATGATCTTCTGGGGTTCCAGTTTATATCACCTACTACTTAAAGGTCCAGTTTCACTATCATAATATTATGTATAAGATAGGTACTCATAGTTCCAGTCAATTTGGCCTCCAGCACATAGTGCATTATTTTAATTGAAATGATTGGTTCAATTGAACGTGAATAATAAATAAAGGAACTATTGAATTAACTTACAACAGCGATGAAAAAGGAATAAATATTTGACCTAAGCTAATTAAAGGACTCTTCCAGAATATTCAATTTATTGCCCTGTATTCGTTGCTTAAACTCCAGTTGTGTAAATAAAGAAATAAATTATTAGTCCAGGGAAATGATCTTATTAATTCCGGTGGATGCCCTTTTTCTAAGGTTCACGGAATTTCTAGTTACCTAGATCTTCATTGTCGCTTTCCATTTATTTCAGAGAAAAACAATAAAGATTACCTATTTATATTTTTTCATCAATTCCTAATTTAATTCCGATAGTTTAATTATATTTTCAAGTGGATAGGTAGGTGTATGTGTATGAAGGTGATTTTTTTCCTTATCCAACTATAACGATTTTCGCATGCTGATATTCCACTATGTACAGATGTAATTTTCGGGAATAGAGGTTTATTTTATTTTCCTTTGTCAAATAGGTACTTTATGATTCAAGTTCTATTTGGTTAAGTTGGTGGATTAAAGAAACCCATAGTCCATAGCACCCCAAGGGCAAGGGAAACCTAGACCCTTGACAAATGGAGTGTGCCTGAAGGCATGTGATGTGTTCCAATCTACTCGACCCCTATCAGAGTTGCAATCCAGAGTTTCCTACCAAGAGTTTCTTGTATTCGAATGTACAATCCAGTTGTATCGGAATCACATTGCGTTAGTCATCACGTGACGCAATGTGATTTGTGAACCCGCGACCCCTGGCTTACCAGGCGGGTACAGTGACTCAGTCGCTCTCCATTATTTCTTGTATTCGAATGTACAATCCAGTTGTATCGGAATCACATGGCGTTAGTCATCACGTGACGCAATGTGATTTGTGAACCCGCGACCCCTGGCTTACCAGGCGGGTACAGTGACTCAGTCGCTCTCCATTTTTTCCTCATGGTCTGACTCTGACACCGGGGAGGGTGGAGGGTTCGAGTCCCCCTCTGAGGATTTGGAATATTGAACATTGGCAGAGATGATGTTGAGCTCGTCTGAAAACAACAACATTAGGTTAATAACCCAGCCTTGTTAGGTTGGTTGATAGCGCGTCTGCCTTGTAAGCGCTAGGCCGCGGGATCGATTCCCGCCCGGGGCGGATTTTATGCTGATAGGATAATGTTCGTTCTCGGAACGGCTGGCTTTTTCCTGTCCTATCTTCCTTCTCTCTTCGATTTCTGGACGATAAGACCTTAGCAGTTACAGCTTTCTTTAACAAACCTCTTAAAAAAAAAGAAGCATCTAGCCTAGTTAGGTTGGTTCGTAGCGCGTCTGACTTGTAAGCGCTAGGCCGCTTACCTCGTATCTTTACTTTCTCTTATTTCGTATTTTTTTTTCTCTTACTTACCTTGCAACTTTTTCTTGAGCTCGTTGTTTTTCTGCTGCCGTTCTAGTCGCTTTCTCTTCTTTTTCAATTGCTTCTTTTGCTTTTCCAACAGTTTCTTCTTTGGGTCGTCGAAGATGGTTTTGATGACACCCTGGGGGAGGTGACGATCATTCTTGACGAGGAAGAAAAATATTCCGCCCGGAGTTCTGCGCCTGTTTTGTGACTGAAACGAAAACACCGTTGTACTTAGAAAAAGTGCTAAAAAAAAGTTTAACAAACCTCTTAAAAAAAAAAGCATCCAGCCTAGTTAGGGTTAGTTCGTAGCGCGTCTGACTTGTAAGCGCTAGGCCGCTTACCTCGTATCTTTATTTTTCTTTCTCTTACTTACCTTGTAGCTTTTTCTTGAGCTCGTTGTTTTTCTGCTGCCGTTCTAGCCGCTTTCTCTTCTTTTTCAATTGCTTCTTTTGCTTTTCCAACAGTTTCTTCTTCGGGTCGTCGAAGATGGTTTTGATGACACCCTGGGGGAGGTGACGATCATTCTTGACGAGGAAGAAAAATATTCCGCCCGGAGTTCTGCGCCTGTTTTGTGACTGAAACGAAAACACCGTTGTACTTAGAAAAAGTGCTAAAAAAAAAATAAAAATAAAAGACGATCTCTGCCAACCTAGTTAGCTTGGAGGATAGTGCGTCTACCTTGTAAGCGCTAGGTCGCGGGTTCGATTTCCACCCGCGACGATTTTTTTTCCTAAACGGGTGAGGTTCGATCTCGGAACGGCTGGCTTTCTATCCTGTCTTCCATTTCGGGACAATGAGACGTTAGCAGTTACAGTTCGCTCTATCAAACCTCTTAAAAAAATAAACAAATAAAAAGTGATGAAAAAATTGAAATAAGATCTCAATCCCGACTGAAACCCATATGAAGTAGGTGATTCACTAGAGAGCTCTTACTTCAAGGGTTTTTAAGACTCGCTAGCAGAATAACTACAGCTCTAACAATTAAACTCACCTCCAACCACATGCCTCCGTTTTTCTCAATCTCTTGGGTCTTCTCAAAGAAATTAATAGCTTCCTTTTTACCAGCTAATTGAACAGTCCTCACTGAAATATGAAACGAAAAATGTCATTTCAATCTCCATCATGGTTCTTAGGCTATTGTTTTGGATAAGTGGGAAAATACCTATATTCAATTTCGATCACAAAGCACCAAGTGTTATGTTCTTATTATGTGATAATGATAATAATTGATGTTTTGTAGTACCAGAGGATTAGAAGCTATCATATTGCCAATCGATATCCTCACTACCCTCTCAGCTGCCAATTAGTATCTACTAATGGGAGGCATGTACAATTTGTCTTCTTCTTCGCCTTCGCCTTTTCCCATGTTCAGATGGGGTCGGCGTTTGTCGTCGACCTCTCAATCAGCTTTAGAGTGATCGCTTTGAGGCCAACTGGTTTTAGCTAAAACAAAATTTTCCGAGTGGGATGCCCTTCGCACTCAACCTTCGCTATTGATATACCTAGCGTGAGAAAATTTGGACTAGTCTACTCCCTGTTTATAGTCCCGAAACGAAAAATGTCATTTCAATCTCCATCATGGTTCTTAGACTATTGTTTTAGATAGGTGGGAAAATACCTTTATTCAATTTCGATCACAAAGCACCAAGTGTTATGTTCTTATTATGTGATAATGATAATAATAATTGATGTTTTGTAGTACCAGAGGATTAGAAGCTATCATATTGCCAATCAATAATTATCCTCACTACCCTCTCAGCTGCCAATTAGTATCTACTAATGGGAGGCATGTACAATTTGTCTTCTTCTTCGCCTTTTCCCATGTTCAGATGGGGTCGGCGTTTGTCGTCGACCTCTCAATCAGCTTTAGAGTGATCGCTTTGAGGCCAACTGGTTTGGCTAAAACAAAATTTTTCGAGTGGGATGCCCTTCGCACTCAACCTTCGCTATTGATATACCTAGCGTGAGAAAATTTGGACTAGTCTACTCCCTGTTTATAGTCCCCTAGCTAGACGCTGATCTACTCTCTGTTTATATAGTCGTTCAGCCAGACTATAGAAGCAGAAGCATGTACAATTTGTACATGCTTAAAATTCATTATAGGTACTTAAACTGGCTAGATTTCATGAAATTTGGCAAGATTTTCATTTCAAGTTAAACTTAAGTTTATCTTTAGATTTCATACATACGACAGTAATTGTCACACACACACACACACACACACACACACACACACACACACACACACACACACACACACACACACACACACACAATCTACTCTCTGTTTATAGTCGTTCAGCCAGACTATAGAAGCAGAAGCATGTACAATTTGTACATGCTTAAAATTCATTATAGGTACTTACATAATTTTGTCAATTACTTATGTACAATACCACTGATATTACATCTGAAATATTTATTTATTTTGTCTTATGTACTTACTTGTACTGATAGCTCCATTGTAATCTAACACTTATGGTTTCAGACTAAGATTGGAAACCATTGCAAGCATTGTCCAGTACCACTATCAAGAACGTGAAATATTGCTACCAAAGGAACTGGCACAAACGAGCAGTGACCAGTGTTAGTATAGGGTTAGGTTAAATGCAAGAAGGAGTTTTCACAATTAGAGCAGTGATTAGTGGCATTTAGGGTTAGGTTAAATACATAAAGGAGCTTTTTTTTCCACGGACGTGACTTCTGCATAATTACCATTTTCTCTTGGGCTGGTACTAGGCGAGGGTCAATGGTCGGTTCTCTGTTGTAGACGCTTAACAGGAAAACAGGTCATTCCTGTATAGACGGGCTGGGAATCATATTGCTGCTTAAATGTAGAATATTACATTTTCTTTAACCTTGATAAGTACATTTTTGAACAATGTTCCTTAATTCAAGGAGCTTTTTTTTCCCACAGACGTGACTTCTGCATAATTACCATTTTCTCTTGGGCTGGTACTAGGCGAGGGTCAATGGTTGGTTCTCTGTTGTGGACGCTTAACAGGAAAACAGGTCATTCCTGTATAGATGTAGCTCTCTAAGGGCTGGGAATCATATTGCTGCTTAAATGTAGAATATTACATTTTCTTTAACCTTGATAAGTACATTTTTGAACAATGTTCCTTAATTTAAATAATAATGAAAATTATCAGTGAATTATTAAAAACGTATCATTATTACTTACCTAAAGTAATCTTTTGGCGTATTCACAGTTAATCCCCTATCCCCTACTTTGACAAGCCCTGTATTCGTTGCTTAAACTCCAGTTGTGTAAATAAAGAAATAAATTATTAGTCCAGGGAAATGATCTTATTAATTCCGATGGATGCCCTTTTTCTAAGGTTCACGGAATTTCTAGTTACCTAGATCTTCATTGTCGCTTTCCATTTATTTCAGAGAAAAACAATAAAAGGAATAAATATTTGACCTAAGCTAATTAAAGGACTCTTCCAGAATATTCAATTTATTGTCCTGTATTCGTTGCTTAAACTCCAGTTGTGTAAATAAAGAAATAAATTATTAGTCCAGGGAAACGATCTTATTAATTCCGGTGGATGCCCTTTTTCTAAGGTTCACGGAATTTCTAGTTACCTAGATCTTCATTGTCGCTTTCCATTTATTTCAGAGAAAAACAATAAAGATTACCTATTTATATTTTTTCATCAATTCCTAATTTAATTCCGATAGTTTAATTATATTTTCAAGTGGATAGGTAGGTGTATGTGTATGAAGGTGTGATGCAGTGAAGCATGCTGTGAGGTAACATACAACTTGCTCCATGCTCCAAGATCATGACAATCCTTTATAAAAATTTTGCTTCGAGGTAACATATACTTAGCATAAAAAAACAACATGTAAGTAACATAAAAAAAAAACATATACTAAACACTAAGACCATAATATTAGCCAAGTGCAAAATCTTGTTGCCTCATATTGACCATAAGATGGTTTTGCATGCTTGCTTCCATCAGTGCAGCATACTACATATTGCCTCAGTCAGTGTAATAGCGCCTTAATATAAAAAGGGGACATTCACTTTAAACAACCTTCAATGGCCAAGTACTTTTGGCTGTCATATTCAAACCAAATGGAAATCCGTGTAATGTTAAGTTATACGAGTAAGTATAAACACAAACAGCAAATTGGTGAAATTTTGTCGTCTTTAAACAAAGGTTCTTGGATGTGAAATCGTCATGATCGAATGACAATGATTTCGTCTTGAGTATAAGCATATTCACTCAGTTCTCTTCTAACAGTGTAAATAAAAGAAATATATTTATAAAGAAGTGCAAGTTTGAATATATTTGATATTATTTTAAGGGTTAAGCTGCCCTTGGACTCAATAGGGGGACCTACCTTTTGAACAATGATCTTCTGGGGTTCCAGTTTATGTCACCTACTACTTAAAGGTCCAGTTTCACTATCATAATATTATGTATAAGATAGGTACTCATAGTTCCAGTCAATTTGGCCTCCAGCACATAGTGCATTATTTTAATTGAAATGATTGGTTCAATTGAACGTGAATAATAAATAAAGGAACTATTGAATTAACTTACAACAGCGATGAAAAAGGAATAAATATTTGACCTAAGCTAATTAAAGGACTCTTCCAGAATATTCAATTTATTGCCCTGTATTCGTTGCTTAAACTCCAGTTGTGTAAATAAAGAAATAAATTATTAGTCCAGGGAAATGATCTTATTAATTCCGATGGATGCCCTTTTTCTAAGGTTCACGGAATTTCTAGTTACCTAGATCTTCATTTAAAAAATGGGGTTTAACATAAATGATCTTTTAAATTTCTCTCTTAGGTATTTTATTTAAAAAAGAACTTGATTTTTGAAGACCTACGTTATCTAACAGTCAGAAACTTAATAAAATACCGATCCAGTCATCAACAGTGTGGGCTGGAGAATTATCTGTCAGGTGAATGAATATAGCAACACAAATACATGGCCAATTTGCCATTAATGTTTTCACTTTCATTTATGGTAGAAAAGTAGGTACATAAAATTATAACATACAGTATTTAAGAATAAATTATTCAACATACTCTTGATATTTGAGCCTAAAGTCATAATTCTCAACATTTCTATCCCTGATCGAGTAATCACTTGATAGAAAAGTAGGTACATAAAATTATAACATACAGTACTTAAGCATAAATTATTCAACATACTCTTGATATTTGAGCCTAAAGTCATAATTCTCAACATTTCTATCCCTGATCGAGTAATCACTTGTTTCTCCCACACCAATTGATTCCAAATTTTCAGCAAGGTCTTGATCTTGTAAACTTTGACACCAGATTTTATATTTGTTGTTGGGATTTTTGTTGATTTGAGGGTCAATTCTTTGTCTCTTGATCTTAGCTATAGCATCATCATCACTATCATTGTTGTCATTGTCTGATGAGGAAGACTGAGGCATTGACTGTGGAACTTGTACATCATTTGGAGCACTGTGAGAAGCTCCAGGCCGTTCTAATGGGGTGTACTCAAAGTCTGAAATCTGAAAATAACATATTTAAATAGAACTTAATGCTAATATCAAGATAAAACAAGAATATATGTATTTTCCATTATTCTGCCATATTTTTTAGTCTATACCTAAGTAGGTGAAATCTTTATTTAATTCTGCCATATAGCACTAGATATTACAAACTATTGTTTTTTCTTCTGCATAACCAGCAAGTAAACACCTAAGCCCTCATCCCCTATGGAATAATGAGTAAAATAATACATACTTCTCCATCTTCAAGATCTGAAGCATTCTGCCATATTTTTATTTTTTAGTCTATACCTAAGTAGGTGAAATCTTTATTTAATTCTGCCATATAGCACTAGCAGTGGCGTAGCATGGTCTAAATTCAAGTGTAGGGCCTTGTAGGGCTCATGCACAGGTCTACCAAGTCCCATCACAGTAGGTACATGCCATTAATATTTATATTAACCTTGTTGGTTCTTAAATCTAAAATTTCTGTCTTTTCAGGTTTCTGAAAGGACTAGAGGAGAAAAAAGTAAAAGTTGCTTTTGATTTAGCTATGCAATATAAACAGCCTCCCTACTTGATATCACAACTTCTACTGCAGAAACATTTTTCCAAGCACTGGGAAGATTTACAGACAGACAACCCAAATTATGTCAAACACACACCACCTAAAAAATCAAAGAAATCAAATCAAAAAGTTGAGAACAAAAACATCAAGAGAATCACACCTGTACAGTTGAATTTTGAGCAAGACTTTCCCAGCTTGAAGGAAACAAATATCAAACATAAAAGAGTTACACCTATCCCAGTGCAAAATGTTCCACATTCAAATACAAGTACCTCTCCAAGTAAACAATTTAACAAAAAACAAACTAAGCAAAAAACTACTCCAACTCTTTGTCTGAGTGATGTGATGGTAATAAAAACAAAGACTAACAAAAAGAATTCCCAGGCAGATAAAATGAAGCAGACAAGTGAGAGTAAGGCCAAGGGGGAGACAAGTAATAAATTAGTAGAGATCCTGATCCAAGATAAAGATAAGAATAAACTATTTGACCGAATCCTCAACAAACCAACTACAAAGGAATCTGACACTGTAAAATGTATTGATGAAGATACAAAAAATAACAATGTTGGAAATATGGAAGAAAGTCATTCAACATCCAAGAAAGTAAAAATCATGGAGAGCAAACAAAAACCAAAACACCAAATCACTCTCTTTTCAAAGGAAAAATCAACTCTGATAAATCAACCAGAACATTGTGAGTCCCAAGGTATGTATGTGGTAGCTTACTGTATTTCTTGAACCTAATCCAAAATCTGTCAATAATTGTCAATCATATGCATTTATTTTTGTTATAGATTTGGTAGCTTACTGTATTTCTTGAACCTAATCCAAAATCTGTCAATAATTGTCAATCATATGCATTTATTTTTGTTATAGATTTTTAAGAAAAGTGTAAGCAGGTACCTATTGTATAAGGGCTGATATAGACAAGTATGAACACCATGTTCAGATAGAGTTTGTGATAGGGCACTTTGGTATTTAATATAAAACTTACGAACGTACATAGGTGACTAAATGATAACAGATGCGTCCGTTATTACTAGACAAGTATGAACACCATGTTCAGACAGAGTTTGTGATAGGGCACTTTGGTATTTAATATAAAACTTACGAACGTACATAGGTGACTAAATGATAACAGATGCGTCCGTTATTACTGTCTTTAGTATTTTTAACAAATTGTTTTTGTTGTTTCCAGTTAATCGGAGTCCGAGCAATATTACTCGCATTATTCCCAAAAGAATTGACACATCTGCAGGTCACGAGTTGTCTTCTATTCATTTCATGACTCAGAACTGTCAGAGTAAAGATGAACTGTATGAAGACTATCGGCATAAATTAGAACGACTAAGTCTTCGATTTACAAATCAGATGAATCTGGGGCCCAAATTACCCTTGGTTACCAGCGAGAACAAACAGAAGATGGAGAAACTGACTCAGCGGATTTGTAACAAACCACAGCCCCTTGTATACTTGAATGCTGTGGTCGAACCACAACGCAGCATTGTCATAGAAATTCTATTGCAGAAAATGAAAGAAGAACATCCAGTTGAACAGGAATCTCAAGAGATACTCATGACTTGTGCACAACTAGAACAGTGGAAAGAAATAGTGAGAACTCATCACAAATTTCCATTGGACTTTGTCACTCAGGCTACAAGATTCTGGAAGCAATTCACTCTTAATTGGAAACCCGTGACTAAATCCAAAGGTGAGATCTTCGTGTTTGTTAGTACATAATAAATTAGTAGACTACCTTTTTCAGGTACAGATAGGCCTTTTTTGTAGCAATCCACAGCATAGAAAAAATGTCCAATAAACAGCTAGGTAAATAATGTCGAAATAAAATACATACCTCTTCCAATTTGGATATAAAAACTCCTATTGCCTCAGTGAACTAACAGCTACTTAGCTGTACTCTCACCATCATATTTAAATACCATTATTGTTTTCTTCTTTCTGGCATGATGTTCCAAATGCATTATTCAGTTATATTATGTAATTTATGAATCTATTACATATTATTTTCTCTAATAATTGTCTTTTGTCTTACAGACTTTCTGAAGCGTATGTTGAAAGATGTGTTTGTTAGTACATAATAAATTAGTAGACTACCTTTTTCAGGTACAGATAGACCTTTTTTGTAGCAATCCACAGCATAGAAAAAATGTCCAATAAACAGCTAGGTACAAAATGTCGAAATAAAATAGATACCTCTTCCAATTTGGATATAAAAACTCCTATTACCTCAGTGAACTAACAGCTACTTACCTGTACTCTCACCATCATATTTAAATACCATTATTGTTTTCTTCTTTCTGGCATAATGTTCAAAATGCATTATTTAGTTGTATTATGTAATTTATGAATCTATTACATATTATTTTCTCTAATAATTGTCTTTTGTCTTACAGACTTTCTGAAGCGTATGTTGAAAGATCCCTCCGTCATACGAGACCCTATCCTGTCCCAGGAGATTACCTATGTAAGTAGTCACAGTAAATAGTTACATTTACTTTATCATTATCAAAGAGGTTTGATAGAGGGAAGTGTAACTGTTAGGATCTTATCGTCCCGAAATCGAAGAGAAAAGGAAGACAGGATATGAGAAAATCAGCCGTTCCGAGAACGGACATTATCCGTTCAGAATAAAATCCACCCCCGGCGGGAATCGAACCCGCGACCTAGCGCTTACAAGGCAGACGCGCTACCCACCAAGCTAACTAGGCTGGATTAAATTTTATACTTGTTTGTTATGTTGAGATTTTTATCGCCGTTTGGAATTACTTTCTTTCCCCCAATAAACTAATGTTGAGTACAATTTTTATTGGATCTGTCTGCTTTTCTTTATTTCAGAACAATGCAATGGATGATCAGTACGGACCCATCATAGATTTGTATAGGAGGTGAGTTTTTACTTTTATAGCACTCCATGTCCTCACGTCACGAATACACGGTACCTCACGCTCCTATATTATGGGAAACCTTTAAAACACATATTTCTGGCGTGACATGACTCCCTGTGATGTCACATGAGCTCACGTGATGCGAGGACGTGACATGACTCCCCATGATGTCACATGAGCTCACGTGACTTGAGGGCAATGTGTTTTTGTACCTCTATAGTTTTCCTTGAACAATATTTGGACAGATGTCTACACTTGCCCCACATTTCTAACTTTCCCATAGAATTATAGTGAAAACAAAATGAGTTTTCATAGCGAATAGTTTCCTAGTGACCCATAAAACACAACCCCGACCCAAAGTTGTGATGTTCATCAGAAATGAATAGCTCACCCCTAAAGCTTAAAAAAAAAAAACAATGCTATTTTTCTATTTTGCAGGAGTCTGGGCGTAATTCACGAGGAGAAAATCACATCCTATTTAACTCAGTGTGGGATTTCGTTCGTATCGGAGACCCTGTGCATGTCACTAGGATTTGACAAGACACCCGATGTGCTCGTATATCCTCCACTGTATATTAATGGACAGCTAGTCAACTGGATAGAGTCCAAGGCCTTGTTTGCCAATTTGCAAAACCATTGCCTTTATGAGAAGAACCAGTATGTGCCTTACTTTGAGAGGTAAGAAAATTAAAAGTCAATGAGAGAAGAGAAATATTACTAATTTTATTTATTTATTGTCATTATTTTTTCCAAGCTAACTTGAATGAATTGCCATAGACCTGAGCTATTTCCTCCTCAGTCGACACTAACTTGAGCTATTTATGCTATTTATTTATTGTTATCATTATTTTTTCCAAGCTAACTTGAATGAATTGCCATAGACCTGAGCTATTTCCTCCTCAGTTGACACAAACTGAGCTATTTATGCTAAAATTTTAGACAAGGAGCATTCAGCTCAAGGTTTATTGCGCTTCTGATTTTGTATGAGGTGCAATAGTCCTACATACTGGACTCCGCACACGGGAATTTTGTTATAAAAGTCTCCCATTTCAATGTAATATCATATTTTTTTTTCTCTCTCTCAGGTTTGGTCCAGGCTGTGTTATCTACTGGTTCGGTCACTTGGCAGGAATCGAACCCCGTCCCTCCCAATATATCATCTTGAACGAGCTACCACCGCGACATCTCCTGCATCAACCACCCGGTGATATGGACCCTATTGTCTTTCTCAACAAATACAGTGGAGTCATTAGGCTAGATATGAACGCCTTGCTTAATGAACGTGGGTTAAAGGATGGAGAAAGTGGGGCGAAGAATGAAGAAAGAAATATCAAGACTGAAGAACACAGTGGAATGGTACACCAAATGGGTAATGTGAATAATAAAGCTGAGGCCAAATGCGAGAAGAAAAAGACGAAAGTGGGGCGAAGAATGACGAAAGTAGGGCGAAGAATGACGAAAGTGGGGCGAAGAATGACGAAAGTGGGGAGAAAAATGAAGAAAGGAGAAATAGCAAGACCGAAAAACACCAAATGGTTGAAGTGAATGCTAAAACTGAAGACAAATGCGGAAAGGAAATCACTGGTGAGAAGGCGTGTACAGAAACTGATCTTAAAGATCCGTTTACATCACCCAATATGCAATCCAAGGGTAAAGGGCCGTCTCGGGAACTTCACCAAGCCAAACGAAAAGAACAGTTTACATCTCTGAATAATCGGGAATGCAGCTCGCATAGCATTGCGTCCCCTGTGTGTAGCGTCAGTGGGGGCGTTATGGTAAGTTCGACCCCCCTGAAGAGAAGATCCCCGGGAAATGACCCCACTGGTCAATCAGTGAAGAAGCGTGTGTCTCGGGAAGAGGATATGTTCTCCGAGATACGATGTCAGAATGTATGTAGTTCCGACACTGGACATGATTCGTCTGTAAATAGTTCTACTTCTACCGTAAGTGTTCATGATATCAGGGACCATGAAAAATCTACCATAGATTCCATAAGTGTTCATGATGGTTCTATCAAGGACCACGAAATATCAGCCTGCTTCGGCACTCTCCCCCCCCCCCCCCTCGACAAAATCCTGGATACGACCCTGCTAATAGTTTAGTGGGAATGGAAAATTTCTAAAAATTTTGACTTGAGTGCCAACATACCTAATAATAGTTTTACTCCTTGAACATTAAGTACTAACGTAAAAAAAAACTTCAATTTAGGTATTAGGTAATGAATGCATAATAGCGTAGGTATGTGAAATGCATGTAATTTTTGAGAAAACATAATTAGGTATGTACCTACATAATTAAAGAATTATGTTCAATAGTAATACGTTATTTTGCCACCGTCATAATGACAAGGCAAAAAAAAACCTGCCTCAGAGATATTTTTGTCAGGTCGCTCGCCTTATAAACAGGACACGGATTCAATACCAGCCAAGGCATGATTTTTCTGTTGGTTAAGCTAAGACTTAAAAAAGTAGGTACCTATTTTTGACATCTTGGTCTGTTTATTTTGATTTCAGAGTAACCTCTGTGCTATTCAAGGTCTTTTTCCTCATCTTGTTTATCGTCTTCATAGTTGTCCCTGTTGTCTACAAGTATTCCTACACAGTCCAGAAGTTCTTCCTCTTCTTAAACTTCGGTGAGTAAGGTATAAGATACGTAACACGACTAACACACACATTACTACATCATTTGCTCTGTCTGGTTCCAAGGAATTCATAGAAGCTTAACCCATCCTTTAAGGCTGTCTAGCCCTTACACCTAAGCCTCAGATTGGACTTTTTGTGTTTGGAGTTCAGTGATAAGGCCTCAGTAGTTATAATTCTCTCCATCAAAACTCTTGATAAACTTTCAATTCTACTTCCCGTTAGATCACTAAAGCACCGTCGTGCGCGGTCGGTATTTGGTGGGGTGACGTACTATAACCTATGCTGGGTATTTCGGGTACACTAATTGGGATAGACAGGTGAGGAACTGGTTTAAATAGAGGCTAAAAAGCTGATATTGATATGACTTGATATGAATCTGATTTCTCAAATATGACATGTCTAGGTCATGTCACCTGTCCAGATTCTTGTCGCGCTCACCATCTACTGCTAAGGCCAGCCACTTACTATCAGGTAGACCTGACAGTCGGACCTGGCCAGGCCTTAGGAGAAAAGAAAAAAGAAATCGCTCTCTTTTTGCAAGATATTAATTTTATTACTTTAATAGTAGTTAGTCTCTCGAAATAAAATCTTAAAACTTAAATTAATTAAGGTCAAAAAAATAATGTGCCTGCAGCAAATAAAATTCAACTAAGCTTATATAACTTATTAGGCTATTGAACAAATTGTAGGGAATATAAAAATAGAAAAAAAAAGAAAGTACATTATGTCAATGCGCCCTGTCAAAAGATATTGGGGAGATATATCTAAGTTTAGTTTGTACGAGAGAAGTATTGGGATATTTTAAGTTTGAACTTGAAGATAGAGAAGGAAAAAGAGCAACTAAGTACAGGAGTGTCAATGTTTTTGCCGTGGTTGTTCGGATTAATAATAAAAAAGATAAAAAGATTGATGTATGGGCTGAGAGATTGATGATTGGAGTCGTGAATAATTCGTATACAAATGACACGGTTCCTTGGGCGAAATTGACTCAGAATCTCTAAAGGAAAAAAAAAGTCAAAATTGGTGCTTACGGAGAGAAAGTATGTGAATTCTCGAAATTTGTATTTAATCTGAATAATAAAAGTCAACCAAAAACATTAAAACATCTCCTCATGCGAGCTCGAACTAAACTTTCAAGCTGCAAATATTAGATACCTACATAGGTATGTACTAAAAGATGAAAATAAGCTCTGTCTCCCAAACTAGAGCTGATCCTAAGGCTTGACTTACCTAAGTACGAAACGAAAGGTATTCACGGGTCCAAGGACCTGACTTAAGTACCAAACCAAGGTCCGAGTTTAGTGCGAAACCAAAGACTTGCTCTGGGTATAAGTTCGGACCCAAAAGGTTGGCCAAAGTTAATGTACTAGGGACCAAAGGTCTGCATTAAGTACGGGACCAAAGGACCAAGTACAGAAGGCTTAAGTACGGTACCAAAGGTTCAAGTACAGAACAGAAGTACGGTACCGAAGGCCGAAGGCTCAAATACGGAATCAAAGACTCAAGTACGGAAGGCTTAAGTATAGGACCAAAGGTTCAAGTACAGAACAGAAGGCTCAAATATACCATAGATTCCATAAGTGTTCATGATGGTTCTATCAAGGACCACGAAATATCAGCCATAGATTCCGATAAATCTACTGTTGATTGTTCCGTGTTTTCTACGTGTTCCCTGTGTGATTCCTCTCTCACCGAGAGAACCTCATGCTCCCCCTCCCAATGTGTAAAGTCCCCGCTGTATGAAGGTGATTTTTTTCCTTATCCAACTATAACGATTTTCGCATGCTGATATTCCACTATGTACAGATGTAATTTTCGGGAATCTTGACTAATTGAAATGATTGGTTCAATTGAACGTGAATAATAAATAAAGGAACTATTGAATTAACTTACAACAGCGATGAAAAAGGAATAAATTAAAAATACTCAGCTCAATTTGATTTTCTGCAAGGGTCTGTGCTATAGTCAAGGCTCCGTTGAGGATGCTTCTATTCATAAGCATGGTTTGTACATTTTCTCGGTACTTGTGCAGAAGTCACATCCGTGGAATATTGCTAGCAAAGAAACTGGCACAAACAAGCAGTGACCAGTGTTAGTATAGGGTTAGGTTAAACGCAAGAAAGAGTTTTCACAATTAGAGCAGTGATTAGTGTTATTATAGGGTTAGGTCAAATACAAAAAGGAGCTTTTTTTTTTCCACGGACGTGACTTCTGCATAATTACCATTTTCTCTTGGGCTGGTACTAGGCGAGGGTCAATGGTTGGTTCTCTGTTGTGGACGCTTAACAGGAAAACAGGTCATTCCTGTATAGATGTAGCTCTCTAAGGGCTGGGAATCATATTGCTGCTTAAATGTAGAATATTACATTTTCTTTAACCTTGATAAGTACATTTTTGAACAATGTTCCTTAATTTAAATAATAATGAAAATTATCAGTGAATTATTAAAAACTTATCATTATTACTTACCTAAAGTAATCTTTTGGCGTATTCACAGTTAATCCCCTATCCCCTAGCCCCTACTTTGACAAGCAGGCAGGCACGAAAAACAGGAAAAATGGAAAATCAAAATTTCAAATTTTGGTGCCAAAAAGAAGAGTAAACAAAGAGGTTTTCAAGAGGTTTTTTTGTTCAATTTGGCACCTCTGTATTTGCATGTCCAACTTGGCAACGGTTACGTCAGCGTTGGGAAAAATTTCAAAATTTGTGTGTGTGTTTTTTTTTAGAATTTTTTAATTAAATGAGCAATATTAATATTGAAGTATTGAAACTTCCGATCTTTGAACCTGTAACCTGCGGTTACCTGCGTTGGTGCGTTGATAAGATAAGGATGATTATCTCCATTCTTCTCTAACAACACCTGAGATATATTGGCTATCTACAGTCAACAATGTATAGAATAAAGTTTGAAGTCTACTTTTGATCATAGTGTCAATAGTTGGACAGAAGACTTTTCATCATGGATTTGGCCCAGTACAATGCAATAGTGAATATTTTGAACAATCTACCTGTCCCAAGTATTTGCTTTGTCAGAGAAGCTTACCTGCAAGATCTATACCCAGGGTAAGTTTGGGGGATCATCACTCGTACAAGTACATTCATATTCCTCCGGGCAGATTTGAAACTTCCAGTAATGAGTTTCCTGATTCGTCAATTTCCGACAAGCTTGCGGATCATCACTCGTACAAGTACATTCATATTCCTCCGGGCAGATTTGAAACTTCCAATAGTGAGTTTCCTGATTCGTCAATTTCCGACAAGCTCTGAAAAAGAGAATAAGCCAGACTAGTTAGCTTGAATGGTAGCGTGGCTGCCTTGTAAGCTCTAGGTCAATGATTCGATTCCTGCCCGGGCGAACTTTATGCTAAACAGATAAGGTTCGTTCTCGGAACGGCTCCGACAAGCTCTGAAAAAGAGAATAAGCCAGCCTAGTTAGCTTGAATGGTAGCGCGGCTGCCTTGTAAGCTCTAGGTCAATGATTCGATTCCTGCCCGGGCGAACTTTATGCTAAACAGATAAGGTTCGTTCTCGGAACGGCTTCGACAAGCTCTGAAAAAGAGATTAAGCCAGCCTAGTTACCTTGGGGGGGGTAGCGCGCCTGCCTTGTAAGCTCTAGGTCGCGGCTTCGATTCCCGACCCGACTTTATCGTAAAGAGATAAGGTTTATTCTCGGAAAAGCTGGCCGTCTCCTATCTTATCCTTCTTCGCTTTAGGGAAAATAAAACCTTAGCAGGTAAAGTTCCGTCTATCAAACCTCTCATCTAAAAAAAAAAAAAAAAAAAAAAAGGTTCGTTCTCGGAACGGCTGGCTTTTTCCTATCCTGTCCTCCTTTTTTTGTCGATTTCGAAACGATAAGGCCTTAGCAGTTAAATAAAGTTCCCTCTATCAAACCTCTAAAAAAAGCCATAACTCAACTGGGGGGATTGACCTCACTCCCTGCTGATCTGATTAGAATAGAATGACATTTGCTTGAACCTTGCTTGTTGAATGAAAAAATTGTGAAGGTTCCTACGGTTTGTAAGTTTTACGAAATTTAGGCATTTTTTTTTTACTTAAGGATAATAGATAGGTTATTTAGATGATCTTACCTTATAGATCTATTATCAAGCCACAGCCGTTTCCCAATATCTGGATCATATTTACAAAATTGCACCTTATATTCCGACTTTTTATTTACCATAATAGGCATTTATTATCTGCACAATTCAACCTTGCAGGCGAACATCTTTCACTATTTCCTGAAAGTCACCTACATTTGAGTCAAAAGAAAATCGAATGTGCAAGAAGCAAATAGTACACTGATAACACTGGCACCGTTTGATAACAAAGAAAGAAATGGTTAACAACTTTCGACAGCTTTTATGTTTCTGTTAAACATTCAGGAACGGTTTAATGAGGGGTAGAGGGACGTAAAAGAATTTTTCAACTTCGAGTATTTTCACGCCCCCCCCCCTTTCATTTTGTTCAATTTAAAAGCCAACAACGCTCTCATATTTCTTTCCTATTTGATGAACTGACAAACAGGTTAGGTTTTACGTTTTTTTGGAAGAGGTTTGATAGAGGGAACTGTAACTGCTAAGGTTTTATCGTCCCGAAAGCGAAGAGAGAAGGAACACAGGATAGGAGAAAGCCAGCTGTTCCGAGAACAAACCTTATCCCTTCAGGATAAAATCCGCCCCGGGCGGGAATCGAACCTGCGGCTTAGCGCTAACAAGGTAGACGCGCTACCAACCAAGCTAACTAGGCTGGCGTTGTTATATCAAAACAGTCTCTCAATACTTACGTTTACATCAAAACTAAAATCCTCGACTTTATCAAACGAAATTCCTAACCACATCCCTGCTTTCAAAGCTCATAACATTATCGATTTTCTTTTACATGCTCCCTCTGTTTCGCGTTGGTGCTGCCCCTATTATCTTCACTAGGGAATACTCTCACTTTCCATCCCACCCCCTTCAATTCACCCTAATATCCTCTCTTGACCCTCTGTGAAGTTTTCTACAGAGAGGGTTGTTTTGTACGTTTTCAATGGGGGGAAACAAATGTCCTACTTATCATGTTTTATGTACGTGTTTACTTTCATTAATAAATTAGAAAAAAATGTCTGGCGACATTGTTTTACGTCCAGGAAACTTGGCACCATTGTTTTCCAAACGCAGGGTTTTATTGGAATACCCGATCTGTTACAGACTTTTTTTTCTGAAGAGGTTTGATAGAGGGATTAACTGTAGTATTTATCTACCTATTTTCAGTCCAAGTTAGAACTTACTAACTTACCACGATATTTTGTTTGGCAAATCTGACTTTTTAATGTCATTTTTTCCGTAGGTATTTTTTTTTTTTCGTCCTGTATAAAAAATCTCCGCATACATCCTGTATACAACAGTCGGAAGAGTTCTCAGAGTGGGACGAGAGCTTTTGAAAATATCTACCTATGAGTAGCGGTAGAAAATAGATTGCAATACCCATCTACCTATGAGTGCCGGTGGAAAATACATTGCAGAAGTGTCAAAAGTAAATCAAAACATCAAGTGGTTCTGAAGGTAAGGAAGGAAGGCTGGCTGTCGTGCGTACCCATCTACCTATAAGTACCGGTGGAAAATATATTGCAGAAGTGTCAAAAGTAAATCAAAACATCAAGTGGTTCTGAAGGCAAGGAAGGAAGGAAGGCTGTCGTGCCATCATGCAATCAACTTCTTTTCGATAGGTTCTTTTTTTCTTAATAATAATAATAATTTATATTTTATAGGTAGGTATATGTATATGACGTGATGGTTTGATGGAAATGAAAACAGTTTAAACAATATACAAAACGACTCACTTCATATAGGTACTCTATGTTGAATACGATTAGGAATATGAAATGGCACGATCGAGTTTAATAAAAGTTTTTTTTCGAGTTATTTACCGAAGGAAACTAGCCAGCCTAGCTTGGTTGGTAGCGCGTCTGCCTTGTACACGCTAGGCCGCGCGTTCGATTTCCGCCCGAGGCGTCTTTATCTTTATACTAAACAGATAAGGTTCGTTCTGAGAACGGCTAGCTTTCTCTTATCCTGTCTTTCTTCTTTGATTTCGGAACGATAAGGAAATAGAGTGAAGGGGTGAGATCGACGGAGGGAAGCAACGAGTTCCACTCTGTTTTTAATCTTACACATTCTGAGAATAGAGGTTCATTGCGCAGCAGAACGATAAGATCTCATTAGATGAATAGTTCCCACGAAGAAGGGCCTATGTTATAATTACTTGCTAATAACTAGCATAGGCTCTTCTTCCTGGGAACGAACGATACAATTCCCTCTTTATTTATTTACTTACTCTACCAAACCTCTTTTTTTTCTTATTCTTCCTTCAAAAAAGTCTAAAAGTCTTACCATTCTGTCCCAGTCCAGCATAGGTGAGTATGATGTTGAACATTTGCAGAGCGTCCTGAATAAAAAATCTCCGCATACATCCTGTATACAACAGTCGGAAGAGTTCTCAGAGTGGGACGAGAGCTTTCGAAAATATCTACCTATGAGTAGCGGTAGAAAATAGATTGCAGTACCCATATCTACCTATGAGTACCGGTGGAAAATACATTGCAGAAGTGTCAAAAGTAAATCAAAACATCAAGTGGTTCTGAAGGTAAGGAAGGAAGGCTGTCGTGCCATCATGCAATCAACTTCGACTTTTCGATAGGTTCTTTTTTTCTTAATAATAATAATTTATATTTTATAGGTAGGTATATGACGTGATGGTTTGATGGAAATGAAAACAGTTTAAACAATATACAAAACGACTCACTTCATATAGGTACTCTATGTTGAATATTTTTGAACCTTCAAACTTTTCATTTTCCATTAAAGCCCGTTTGCATTTTTTCCGAATGTCCTTGTAGGTAATCAGAAGATAATTTAGTTTTACATAAAAAAAGAAGGGAGATCAATGAGGAATAAGACGAAATTTCTTCTTCAGTAATTACTCATTTAGATTTCTTTATTTCTTTCATATTTTCAATCGTATTTAAAATAGAGTGAAGGGGAGAGCATAGAAGGAAGGGGTGAGATCGACGGAGGGAAGCAACGAGTTCCACTCTGTTTTTAATCTTACACATTCTGAGAATAGAGGTTCATTGCGCAGCACAGACAAAAAGATGGTACGTACTTGGAGGTATAAAAAAAGATGAGGAGTGTTTCCAAGATTTTGACTCGGACCTTCCAAAGGTCCATTCAAAGAACACTCTAATTTAGTAAAGTGAAACATACGTATAAAGTCTGAAATTGGAATCCATTTTTTTTCCATCAGGAATTTTCTTTATTAAGGTAATGTTACACCAAGCGCGCATTGTTTGCAATGCGCGCTTGGTGTAACAATACCTGAAAAACCGACAGCAGCCGGATCAACTCCGCACACACACGAACGCTGTTTGCAAGCCAATGTTTGTTTAATGATTGCAAACGTTTGCAAACAGCCCTTAATGTAACATTACCTTTAGACTGCGGGGAGTAAAGGAACTCTTCAGTCCTATCCCATCAGGATAAAGACCTTCGTCCAACAGACAAAACTATTAAATCTGTTCATGCAAAACTAAACATGACTGGCCGACCCAAGGGCCCAACACTTACATGCTCTCTGACATGTTCCTCCCTATCAGCCACTCATGTGGTCTGTGTCGTAGCATGCCCATCCCGTAGTATGTCCCTCATCATAATCTCATCTACTTACATTTCCCACTGGGCTATCACATCGTATAGGTAATGATGTCCTCTCACATGTTCTTCTCCATCAGCCCGGCTCTGATAGATAGCCCACCCGTCTAGATTTCGCAGACCCAACTTATCAGCCAACTTCTGAGCGGCATCCCCCGCCGTGTCGGTAGGACAAATACATGCCACAATATGTCAAGATCAAACTTTACCGCAAGTGAGTATATTTAAACTAACTTCAGGGTAAAATGTAAAACTCTACATCCACGCTATTTTAGTAGCGAAAATTTCTTCTGAAATGCAATCATACACGGGTATATTGGATATTTATAGAGATGTCTAAATTTTCTATGGATAAAATTCTGCCATTCCTCCAGTAAATCTTTGATATAATAAAAATATCTAATTATCTATTGTTCTCCCCCCTCATAGATCAGTAGCGGGGGGCAGAGGCGTTCAACTGTTTCTGGACAGACCCGACACTTTCGCAAATTTTGACCCAGAACTACCCACTAAGGTGATTGTTCATGGATTTGTAGCAGGGGCCGAAACCTCGCAAGTCACTCGCATACGAGATGGTAAGTTGTCCAGCCAAATAATAGAGTGAAAAAAACCGACCTTTGTTTACCAATGTATTCGTAATATCCAGCCAAATAGTGGATTGTTTGTGAATACAGTCCTGTGCATTCGTACAAGGGTACAACAAATCAGACAGTGTCCTGCAAACATTTGAAAAAGTGGACTCCAAAACAAGTTTACAAAAATACATCGCCATTTTCTGTTCTGTAGTTTTGTGAATGGTTTGTCTCCTCCGGAGATGGTTGGATGTGACATGGATTTGTAGCAGGGGCCGAAACCTCGCAAGTCACTCGCATACGAGATGGTAAGTTGTCCACCCAAATAATAGAGTGAAAAAATACGACCTTTGTTTACGAATGTATTCGTAATATCCAGCCAAATAGTACTTCTTTTCCTAAGTCTTTTGTTTGTGAATACAGTCCTGTGCATTCGTACAAGGGTACAGCAAATCAGACAGTGTCCTGCAAACATTTGAAAAAGTGGTCTCCAAAACAAGTTTACAAAAATACATCGCCATTTTCTGTTCTGTAGTTTTGTGAATGGTTTGTCTCCTCCGGAGATGGTGGGATGTGTAAGAAGTTTCAGTAGCCCTAACTTCGCCTATTTTCTCCACCGGTTCCCGATCGGTCTTCCGCCCAAGTGGTTCAAATAAAAATTATAGCGTGACCAATTTCCAATTATTTTCAGCCTTAGCTTCTTGACCTTTTTTCTCTCAATTTCCAGCCTATCTCCTCAGTTACGACACCAACGTCATCACAGTGGACTGGTCCATATTTGCAGGCACGGACATAGACTCTTCGGATCAGTACATCCTGGCCATCGCCTTCATGAACGACCTAGTGGCCCCATTCCTGACCCGTCATATTGAGTTTCTGACCGGCCCTGCTCTGAACACCCCGGCCTCACATATTCACCTCATAGGGCATAGCCTGGGGGCACACCTCATGGGCATTGTGGCCAAGAAGGTCAAAGTAGACTGGATTACAGGTGAGATTTTTTTTGAAGAGTGGGATGTGTAAGAAGTTTCAGTAGCCCTAACTTCGCCTATTTTCTCCACCGGTTCCCGATCGGTCTTCCGCCCAAGTGGTTCAAATAAAAATTATAGCGTGACCAATTTCCAATTATTTTCAGCCTTAGCTTCTTGACCTTTTTTCTCTCAATTTCCAGCCTATCTCCTCAGTTACGACACCAACGTCAAAAACAGGAAAAATGGAAAATCAAAATTTCAAATTTTGGTGCCAAAAAGAAGAGTAAACAAAGAGGTTTTCAAGCGTACTTTTGGCTGTCATATTCAAACCAAATGGAAATCCGTGTAATGTTAAGTTATACGAGTAAGTATAAACACGAACAGCAAATTGGTGAAATTTTGTCGTCTTTAAACAAAGGTTCTTGGATGTGAAATCGTCATGATCGAATGACAATGATTTCGTCTTGCTGGCACCTCTGTATTTGCATGTCCAACTTGGCAACGGTTTACGTCAGCGTTGGGAAAAATTTCAAAATTTGTGTGTGTGTTTTTTTTTTAGAATTTTTAATTTAAATGAGCAAATATTAATATTGATAGTATTGAAACTTTAAACTTTGAACCTGTAACCTGCGGTTACCTGCGTTGGTGCGTTGATAAGATAAGGATGATTATCTCCATTCTTCTCTAACAACACCTGAGATATATTGGCTATCTACAGTCAACCTAACAGTGTAAATAAAAGAAATATATTTATAAAGAAGTGCAAGTTTGAATATATTTGATATTATTTTAAGGGTTAAGCTGCCCTTGGACTCAATAGGGGGACCTACCTTTTATAACAGTGTAAATAAAAAAATGTATTTATAAAGAAGTGCAAGTTTGAATATATTTGATATTATTTTAAGGGTTAAGCTGCCCTTGGACTCAATAGGGGGACCTACCTTTTGAACAATGATCTTCTGGGGTTCCAGTTTATATCACCTACTACTTAAAGGTCCAGTTTCACTATCATAATATTATGTATAAGATAGGTACTCATAGTTCCAGTCAATTTGGCCTCCAGCACATAGTGCATTATTTTAATTGAAATGATTGGTTCAATTGAACGTGAATAATAAATAAAGGAACTATTGAATTAACTTACAACAGCGATGAAAAAGGAATAAATTAAACAGGAAAAATGGAAAATCAAAATTTCAAATTTTGGTGCCAAAAAGAAGAGTAAACAAAGAGGTTTTCAAGAGGTTTTTTTGTTCAATCTGGCACCTCTGTATTTGCATGTCCAACTTGGCAACGGTTTACGTCAGCGTTGGGAAAAATTTCAAAATTTGTGTGTGTGTTTTTTTTTTAGAATTTTTAATTTAAATGAGCAAATATTAATATTGATAGTATTGAAACTTTAAACTTTGAACCTGTAACCTGCGGTTACCTGCGTTGGTGCGTTGATAAGATAAGGATGATTATCTCCATTCTTCTCTAACAACACCTGAGATATATTGGCTATCTACAGTCAACAATGTATAGAATAAAGTTTGAAGTCTACTTTTGATCATAGTGTCGATAGTTGGACAGAAGACTTTCATCATGGATTTGGCCCAGTACAATGCGATAGTGAATATTTTGAACAATCTACCTGTCCCAAGTATTTGCTTTGTCAGAGAAGCTTACCTGCAAGATCTATACCCAGGGTAAGTTTTTGGCACCTCTGTATTTGCATGTCCAACTTGGCAACGGTTACGTCAGCGTTGGGAAAAATTTCAAAATTTGTGTGTGTGTTTTTTTTTAGAATTTTTAATTTAAATGAGCAAATATTAATATTGATAGTATTGAAACTTTGAACTTTGAACCTGTAACCTGCGTTGGTGCGTTGATAAGATAAGGATGATTATCTCCATTCTTCTCTAACAACACCTGAGATATATTGGCTATCTACAGTCAACAATGTATAGAATAAAGTTTGAAGTCTACTTTTGATCATAGTGTCGATAGTTGGACAGAAGACTTTCATCATGGATTTGGCCCAGTACAATGCGATAGTGAATATTTTGAACAATCTACCTGTCCCAAGTATTTGCTTTGTCAGAGAAGCTTACCTGCAAGATCTATACCCAGGGTAAGTTTAGCTAGGATGTTTGCTAATTCCTAATTGGAACAAATAGCCACCTAATAGAAATTGAAAATAATAACTTCTTTTTTAAATATGGTATTGATGTCATGGGGTTTTACTGTTCATTTGGCAACAATCCTCACATTAGCCTCACTCAGCCCAAGTGGGGCTGGGTAAAGCCAGCAGCACATGATTGCTCAACGGGTCAGGATCACCTCTTTTTGTGATCTCTTTGGAAAATGGAACTGGTGCATTCAGGATGTTAGTGTCACTGGCTTCAAAAACTTGGCCTGGCACACTGATATGTCACCTGTGCTCAGTGGTGCAATGCTAATTCCTAATTGGAACAAATAGCCACCTAATAGAAATTGAAAATAATAACTTCTTTTTTAAATATGGTATTGATGTCATGGGGTTTTACTGTTCATTTGGCAACAATCCTCACATTAGCCTCACTCAGCCCAAGTGGGGCTGGGTAAAGCCAGCATTTATTGTTATCATTATTTTTTCCAAGCTAACTTGAATGAATTGCCATAGACCTGAGCTATTTCCTCCTCAGTCGACACTAACTTGAGCTATTTATGCTAAAATTTTAGACGAGGAGCATTCAGCTCAAGGTTTATTGCGCTTCTGATTTTGTATGAGGTGCAATAGTCCTACATACCGGACTCCGCACACGGGAATTTTGTTATAAAAGTCTCCCATTTCAATGTAATATCATATTTTTTTTTCTCTCTCTCAGGTTTGGTCCAGGCTGTGTTATCTACTGGTTCGGTCACTTGGCAGGAATCGAACCCCGTCCCTCCCAATATATCATCTTGAACGATCTACCACCGCGACATTTCCTGCATCAACCACCCGGTGATATGGACCCTATTGTCTTTCTCAACAAATACAGTGGGGTCATTAGGCTGGATATGAACGCCTTGCTTAATGAACGTGGGTTAAAGGATGGAGAAAGTGGGGCGAAGAATGACGAAAGTGGGGCGAAGAATGAAGAAAGGAGAAATATCAAGACTGAAGAACACAGTGGAATGGTACACCAAATGGGTAATGTGAATAATAAAGCTGAGGCCAAATGCGAGAAGAAAATCACAGATGAGAAGGCGTGTACAGAAACTGATCGTAAAGGTCCGTTCACATTACCCAATATGCAATCCAAGGGTAAAGGGCCGTCTCGGGAACATCACCAAGCCAAACGAAAAGAACAGTTTACATCTCCGAATAATCGGGAATGCAGCTCGCATAGCATTGCGTCCCCTGTATGTAGCGTCAGTGGGGGCGTTATGGTAAGTTCGACCCCCCTGAAGAGAAGATCCCCGGGCAATGACGCCACTGGTCAATCAGTGAAGAAGCGTGTGTCTCGGGAAGAGGATATGTTCTCCGAGATACGATGTCAGAATGTATGTAGCTCCGACACTGGACATGATTCGTCTGTAAATAGTTCTACTTCTACCGTAAGTGTTCATATCAGGGACCATGAAAAATCTACCATAGATTCCATAAGTGTTCATGATGGTTCCTTCAGGGACCATGAAAAATCTACCATAGATTCCATAAGTGTTCATGACGATTCCTTCAGGGATCATGAAAAATCTACCATAGATTCCATAAGTGTTCATGATAGTTCTATCAAGGACCACGAAATATCAGCCATAGATTCCGATAAATCTACTGTTGATTGTTCCGTGTTTTCTACGTGTTCCCTGTGTGATTCCTCTCTCACCGAGAGAACCTCATGCTCCCCCTCCCAATGTGTAAAGTCCCCGCCCTGTTTTTCCTCGCATTGTGCTGACAGACTTTTGTCATATACTTCCCCGTGTCCTTGTACACATGGAAGCTCGGCGGACGTGTCACTATCGAAAGCGCAGACAAATATATCGGACAAATGAAATATATTGATAGATTTTATATAAAAAAATTGGTGTTCTTATTTCGATGAGGGTCGTTCACGGAACGGCTTGCTTTCTCCTATCGTGTCCTCTCTTCAATTTCGGGACGATAAGACCTCGTAGATTCGTAGAAGCTTAACCCATCCTTTAAGGCTGTCTAGCCCTTACACCTAGGTGTTCTTATTTCGATGAGGGTCGTTCACGGAACGGCTTGCTTTCTCCTATCCTGTCCTCTCTTCAATTTCGGGACGATAAGACCTCGTAGATTCGTAGAAGCTTAACCCATCCTTTAAGGCTGTCTAGCCCTTACACCTAAACCTCAGATTGGACTTTTTGTGTATGGAGTTCAGTGATAAGGCCTCAGTAGTTATAATTCTCTCTATCAAAACTCTTGATAAACTTTCAATTCTACTTCCCGTCAGACCACTAAAGCATCGTCGTGCGTGGTCGTTATTTGGAAGGGTGACGTACCATAACCTATGCTGGGTATTTCGGGTACACTAATTGGGATAGATAGGTGAGGAACTGGTTTAAATAGAGGCTAAAAAACTGATAATATTGATATGACTTGAAATCTGATTTCTCAAATATGACATGTCTAGGTCATGTCACCTGTCCAGATTCTTGTCGCGCTCACCATCTACTGCTAAGGCCAGCCACAGCTAATTCCTAATTGGAACAAATAGCCACCTAATAGAAATTGAAAATAATAACTTCTTTTTTAAATACAGTATTGATGTCATGGGGTTTTACTGTTCATTTGGCAACAATCCTCACATTAGCCTCACTCAGCCCAAGTGGGGCTGGGTAAAGCCAGCAGCACATGATTGCTCAACGGGTCAGGATCACCTCTTTTTGTGATCTATTTGGAAATTGGAACTGGTGCATTCAGGATGTTAGTGTCACTGGCTTCAAAAACTTGGCCTGGCACACTGATATGTCACCTGTGCTCAGTGGTGCAAGTGGTTTAAATGAGAGTGAGAGGATTGAGAAGGAAGATAAGAACAGTAGAATTGGAAGATGGTGCGGGAATGTTGTGATTGGAAAAGATAATAAAAATTTAACCGTCGTATGTATGAAATCTAAAGATAAACTTAAGTTTAACTTAAGACGAACAATGTTGCCAATTTCATGTCATTTCTTGAGATAAAAATGGTATGAAAATCAATTCTGATAAAATAATTCTGATGTCCTATACTAGAAAACTTGCTACTTTTGAGTATGACTATAAGATTTTCCGACACTGGACATGATTCGTCTGTAAATAGTTCTACTTCTACCGTAAGTGTTCATGATATCAGGGACCATGAAAAATCTACCATAGATTCCATAAGTGTTCATGATGGTTCCTTCAGGGACCATGAAAATTCCACCATAGATTCCATAAGTGTTCATGATGGTTCCTTCAGGGATCATGAAAAATCTACCTTAGATTCCATAAGTGTTCATGATAGTTCTATCAAGGACCACGAACTATCAGCCATAGATTCCGATAAATCTACTGTTGACTGTTCCGTGTTTTCTACGTGTTCCCTGTGTGATTCCTCTCTCACCGAGAGAACCTCATGCTCCCCCTCCCAATGTGTAAAGTCCCCGCCCTGTTTTTCCTCGCATTGTGCTGACAGACTTTTGTCATATACTTCCCCGTGTCCTTGTAAACATGGAAGCTTGGCGGACGTGTCACTATCGAAAGCGCAGACAAATATATCGGACAAATGAAATATATTGATAGATTTTATATAAAAAAATATTGGTGTTCTTATTTCGATGAGGGTCGTTCACGGAACGGCTTGCTTTCTCCTATCCTGTCCTGTCTTCAATTTCGGGACGATAAGACCTCGTAGATTCGTAGAAGCTTAACCCATCCTTTAAGGCTGTCTAGCCCTTACACCTAAACCTCAGATTGGACTTTTTGTGTATGGAGTTCAGTGATAAGGCCTCAGTAGTTATAATTCTCTCTATCAAAACTCTTGATAAACTTTCAATTCTACTTCCCGTCAGACCACTAAAGCACCGTCGTGCGCGGTTGGAGGAGTGACGTACTATAACCTATGCTGGGTATTTCGGGTGCACTCATTGGTATAGATAGGTGAGGAACTGGTTTAAATAGAGGCTAAAAAGCTGATATTGATATGACTTGAAATCTGATTTCTCAAATATGACATGTCTAGGTCATGTCACCTGTCCAGATTCTTGTCGCGTTCACCATCTACTGCTAAGGCCAGCCACTTATCAGGTAGACCTGACAGTCGGACCTGGCCAGGCCTTAGGAGAAAAGAAAAAAGAAATCGCTCTCTTTTTGCAAGATATTAATTTTATTACT
The DNA here is from genome assembly GCF_000475195.1 of Diaphorina citri. NCBI lineage: Eukaryota > Metazoa > Arthropoda > Insecta > Hemiptera > Psyllidae > Diaphorina > Diaphorina citri. The sequence goes on from NW_007377708.1 coordinate 151,431, forward strand.
TTAATAGTAGTTAGTCTCTCGAAATAAAATCTTAAAACTTAAATTAATTAAGGTCAAAAAATAATGTGCCTGCAGCAAATAAAATTCAACTAAGCTTGTACAACTTATTAGGCTATTGAACAAATTGTAGGGAATATAAAAATAGAAAAAAAAAGAAAGTACATAATGTTAATGCGCCCTGTCAAAAGATATTGGGGAGATATCTAAGTTTAGTTTGTACGAGAGAAGTATTGGGATATTTTAAGTTTGAACTTGAAGATAGAGAAGGAAAAAGAGCAACTAAGTACAGGAGTGTCAATGTTTTTGCCGTGGTTGTTCGGATTAATAATAAAAAAGATAAAAAGATTGATGTATGGGTATGGAGAGTTTTACAACTGAGAGATTGATGATTGGAGTCGTCAATAATTCGTATACAAATGACACAGGTCCTTGGGCGAACTTGACTCAGAATCTCTAAAGGAAAAAAAAGTCAAAACTGGTGCTTACGGAGAGAAAGTATGTGAATTCTCGAAAATTGTATTTAATCTGAATAAAAACATTACAACAGCTCCTCATGCGAGCTCGAACTAAAATTTCAAGCTGCAAATATTAGGTACCTACATAGGTATGTACTAAAAGATGAAAATAAGCTCTGTCTCCCAAACTAGAGCTGATCCTAAGGCTTGACTTACCTAAATACGAAACGAAAGGTATGATTCACGGGACCAAGGACCTGACTTAAGTACCAAACCAAGGCCCGAGTTTAGTGCGAAACCAAAGACTTACCCTGGGTATAGTACGAAGAGTACGAACCCAAGAGGTTGGCTAAAGGTAATGTACTAGGGACCAAAGGTCTGCGTTAAGTACGGGACCAAGTACAGAAGGCTTAAGTACGGTAACAAAGGTACGGTACCGAAGGCTCAAATACGGAATCAAAGACTCAAGTACGGAAGGCTTAAGTATAGGACCAAAGGTACAAGTACAGAACAGAAGGCTTGAATACGGGATCAAAGACTCAAGTACGGTATACCAAAAGCTAAAGTACGGTACGGTAGGCTTAAGTACGAGACCAAAAGCTAAAGTACGGAAGGCTGAAGTACGGGACCAAAGGCTTAAGTACAGGACCAAAAGCTAAAGTACTGTACGGAAGGCTTAAGTACGGGACCAAAAGCTAAAGTACGGTACGGAAGGCTTGAGTACGGGACCAAAGGCTCAAGTACGGGATCAAAGACTCAAGTACGGTATACCAAAAGCTAACCGTACTTGTACGGAAGGCTTAAGTACGAGACCAAAAGCTAAAGTACGGAAGGCTGAAGTACGGGACCAAAGGCTTAAGTACTGTACGGAAGGCTTAAGTACGGGACCAAAAGCTAAAGTACGGTACGGAAGGCTTGAGTACGGGACCAAAGGCTCAAGTACGGTAGCCTTAAGTACGGGACCAAAGGCCCGTGCAAGGAGGGGCCGAAGTAGGTCGAGATCTAATGACAGGACTTCTTGAAAAAAACTCATCTCTATGTTTGGAAAACTGTTCTTGGTATTCGCTCATCCATCGAACCGTCTGTCTCTGTGAACAGGGAGGAAAAAATGGTACCTAGTTAGTTCTCGGAACGGCTGGCTTTCTTCTATCCTGTCTTCTCTCCTCGATTTCGGGACGATAAGAGCTTAGCAGTTACAGTTCCTTTTATCAAACTTTTTTTTTTTAAGCAGCCATTCATTCCAAGAACGAACCTTACCTGTTCAGGGTAAAATCCACCCGGAGCGGGAGTTGACCCCGCGACCTACCTGTCAGGTTTTTAGTTTCCGTATAATAAGGTATTCTCACCTGGGTTTCAACCAGCTTCCACCTGTCCACCCCGGTGTTGGGATAAACCCTCCGACTAGTTCTGGGAGGCAGTTGACTTTGCGATCTCCTTCGCTTGGGGGAGGGGGGCGGTTTCGACGTGACCTTGGCAGTTCTGTCCACTTTCGACGCTTTGTCCGCGGCCTTTGTCTTCTCTTTGTCCGTGGACTTGGTTTTGTCGGTCTTCCTGGATCTGGTCTGGACACCTTTGTTCTGTTTGGTTTCCTTCACATCGTCCGAGGGTTTCGAATTTCCGGGAGGCGCAGACGGGCCTCGCACTCTATGAAAAGAAAAATAGTAAACACACTGTCATCACGTCACGTGATAGTAGTGTGGCTGTTCTGAGAAAGGAGAGATTCAAAGAATCATGATGAATCATTTGAATCCCTCCTTCGCCTCGCGGTTTCGACTTGTGCTATTAAGATTTTCCCACAAAAGGCGAGTGATGCAAAAAAGTAAGTATTGTGAACTGTTTTCATAAGCTTTAAGAAGACACTTTAGAAGGTATTTATCGTAAAAAAATAATGGTTGATTTAAACTGTTTAGGACTTTACAGACCGTACGTAATTTTCCTTGATGTGCCTCCTACGTCGCGGCGATAGCTATTGGGACTATTACTTAGGGCCCACTGAGGCCACCCCAGTCCAAATTACCGACATGAATAAACATACCTGATGGCGTGATCCACTACATCCTGGTCTAGATTCCTGTCAGGTACTTGTGTGGCTACCTCTTGAGCTCTGTGTTTATCTCCTTCGCCTCGCGGTTTCGACTTCGTGCGATTAAGATTTTCCCACAAAAGGCGAGTGATGCAAAAAAGTAAGTACCTATTGTGAACTGTTTTCATAAGCTTTAAGAAGACACTTTAGAAGGTATTTATCGCAAAAAAATAATGGTTGATTTAAACTGTTTAGGACTTTACAGATCGTACGTAATTTTCCTTGATGTGCCTCTTACGTCGCGGCGATAGGTATTAGGACTATTACTTAGGGCCCACTGAGGCCACCCCGGTCCAAATTACCGACATGGATAAACATACCTGATGGCGTGATCCACTACATCCTGGTCTAGATTCCTGTCAGGTACTTGTGTGGCTACCTCTTGAGCTCTGTGTTTATCCAGTAGGGACTGTCGAGGCCTAGATACCGACGGGGGGGGATCATCACTCGTACAAGTACATTCATATTCCTCCGGGCAGATTTGAAACTTCCAGTAATGAGTTTCCTGATTCGTCAATTTCCGACAAGCTCTGAAAAAGAGAATAAGCCAGCCTAGTTAGCTTGAATGGTAGCGCGGCTGCCTTGTAAGCTCTAGGTCAATGATTCGATTCCTGCCCGGGCGAACTTTATGCTAAACAGATAAGGTTCGTTCTCGGAACGGCTGGCTTTTTCCTATCCTGTCCTCCTTTTTTTGTCGATTTCGAAACGATAAGGCCTTAGCAGTTAAATAAAGTTCCCTCTATCAAACCTCTAAAAAAAGCCATAACTCAACTGGGGGGATTGACCTCACTCCCTGCTGATCTGATTAGAATAGAAATGTGTGTGTACTTACGTTGCTTGTTGAATGAAAAAATTGTGAAGGTTTAGGTACCTACGTTATTATTTGTAAGTTGCAGATTTAGGCAGTTTTTTTTTTAATGTATTATTATTATTTTAGAGAGGAGAATAGGTAGGTTAATTATGATCTTACCTTATAGATCTGTTATCAAGCCACAGCCGTTTCCCAATATCTGGATCATATTTACAAAATTGCACCTTATATTCCGACTTTTTATTTACCATAATAGGCATTTATTATCTGCACAATTCAACCTTGCAGGCGAACATCTTTCACTATTTCCTGAAAGTCACCTACATTTGAGTCAAAAGAAAATCGAATGTGCAAGAAGCAAAAATAGTACACTGATAACACTGGCACCGTTTGATAACAAAGAAAGAAATGGTTAACAACTTTCGACAGCTTTTATGTTTCTGTTAAACATTCAGGAACGGTTTAATGAGGGGTAGAGGGACGTAAAAGAATTTTTCAACTTCGAGTATTTTCACGCCCCCCCCCCTTTCATTTTGTTCAATTTAAAAGCCAACAACGCTCTCATATTTCTTTCCTATTTGATGAACTGACAAACAGGTTAGGTTTTACGTTTTTTTTTTGCTAAGGTTTTATCGTCCCGAAATCGAAGAGAGAAGGAACACAGGACAGAAGAAAGCCAGCTGTTCCGAGAACAAACCTTATCCCTTCAGGATAAAATCCGCCCCGGGCGGGAATCGAACCTGCGGCTTAGCGCTAACACTGTCACTATTTCCTGAAAGTCACCTACATTTGAGTCAAAAGAAAATCGAATGTGCAAGAAGCAAATAGTACACTGATAACACTGGCACCGTTTGATAACAAAGAAAGAAATGGTTAACAACTTTCGACAGCTTTTATGTTTCTGTTAAACATTCAGGAACGGTTTAATGAGGGGTAGAGGGAAGTAAAAGAATTTTTCAACTTCACGCCCCCCTTTCATTTTGTTCAATTTTAAAAGCCAACAACGCTCTCATATTTCTTTCCTATTTGATGAACTGACAAACAGGTTAGGTTTTTTTTTTTTGAAGAGGTTTGATAGAGGGAAGTGTAACACTGCTAAGGTCTTATCATCCCGAAATCCAAGAGAGAAGGAAGACAGGATAGGAGAAAGTCAGCCGTTCCGAGGACGAACCTTATCCCTTCAGGATAAAATCCGCCCCGGGCGGGAATCGAACCTGCGGCTTAGCGCTAACAAGGTAAACGCGCTACCAACCAAGCTAACTAGGCTGGCGTTGTTATATCAAAACAGTCTCTCAATACTTACGTTTACATCAAAACTAAAATCCTCGCATATCCTAGGGCACCTACCTCATAAATGGCATATCCTAGGGTACCTACCTCATAAATGGTATATCCTAGGGCACCTACCTCATAAATGGTATATCCTAGGGCACCTACCTCATAAATGGTATATCCTAGGGTACCTACCTCATAAATGGCATATCCTAGGGCACCTACCTCATAAATGGTATATCCTAGGGTACCTACCTCATAAATGGCATATCCTAGGGCACCGTCCCGTAGTCCCAGCTTCGCTCGTATGAGGGCCACAGCATCTCTTGCAGTAGCACTGGGATGAAACTCGACAGCATGATAACTACCGTCCATGAAGTAGAAGCGAGCATAGATAGGACGTCGGTTGATAGTACATAGGATCTCCTCACGGGATGGAGGCCATTGCCGGCGCCGGGTGCCTTGGGTCTTCAACACACACTGGAGGAAAAGAACGTTTTGTTAGCCACCGGCGATAGAACGTTGAACACACCACTACCAGCTACTGGTCCCAATGGATTACTAGAGTTTGTGAACGTTACTGGTGGTTTGTGTCCAGATGGGTGACCATCTGAGTAATCGCCACCTGCTGGCTTTTCCCGTCCCCACTCAGGTTAGGTTAGGTTAGGTTAATATTAGTAGGTAGATAGCTGGTCGCCAAATGGAGGGTAAAAACCCCCGTCACGTCAGGAAAAACCTCAGATAGGTGGTAGTTATACACAATTACACAGGGATAGGCTCGGCTCGGATTTAAAAATAGTATTTTCAAGGCGAGCCTAGCCCGTAGTATAACCATCAACTCATACAGTGTCGTTAAATAAATAAATACAAGTAATAAAAAAAAGATCGTTTCGACGGGTTCCCAACTTACCTTCTCTGCAAACCTGGCATATTTCCCCTCCTCGGAAACACAGTCGCTGGAGCATCGCTTCAAGTGTGCCACCAGGTACTTCCTCACTAGCCGATGTGCGGGGAGCACGACAGAGCACGCCAAACACAGCAGGGCCCAGTGGCGTAAGTTGACTCGGGAGTTGGGGTCGGGGTGGTCCGTGGTTTGCTTGATGAGCTGTAGATAGAGCTCGGTTAGGAGAGAGTCCTTGCGCATTGCTCGCTCCATGACCCCTTGGACGAGGGAGAGATGCTCGTCCTCCGCCCGACGTACGCTTTCACCTGAAATATAGGAGTATGTACACGATTACGAATATGAATTGGCTCGAACCTCTATTGTGGCCCGATTAAGAATATGAAATGGCTCGAACCTCTATTGTGGCTCAATTAAGAATATGAAATGGCTCGAACCTCTATTGTGGCTCGATTAGGAAAATCGTATTTAATTATATGATAAAATGGTAAATTTAGATAATTTATAAAAGGTACACATGCAAATATTTTTTGTATTTTGAGAAACGAGTAAAAAAATTCTAAAATATTAATAATTTAAATATTATATTAATGAGATAAAATAATACTAACTGTTTTTTTAAATCCTTATCTGTGGAATAGATTCTAGAGCTTTTTAAAATCAACAAAATAAAGTCAGACAAGTTCACTACTTTGGCTAATTTCTAGAATTTCCGTAATTTTTGGTTTTAGGTTTCCGAATCTTTTTTTGAAGTTACGTGAAGTGAAATTTATCAGCTTGTCAGTTTATTGTTGATCAGACAAGTTCACTACTTTGGCTAATTTCTCGAATTTCCGTAATTTTTGGTTTTAGGTTTCCGAATCTTTTTTTGAAGTTACGTGAAGTGAAATTTATCAGCTTGTCAGTTTATTGTTGCAAAATAAGTAGGAAATAAAGTAAAGAATGTCCTGCTTTCATATGTCGAGGCCTTATAAAGTATGAGCTTCAAGTTAATAAAAACACAGCAAAGATAGCCAACATTGTCATGAAAATACACACACTTGACAAAAAATAAAACTTTTAAAAAACAATACGAAAAACATGTTCAAAACAAAGTAAAGCTTCAAGTTAATAAAAACACAGCGAAAATAGCCAACATTGTCATGAAAATACACACACTTGACAAAAAATAAAACTTTTAAAAAACAATACGAAAAACATGTTCAAAACAAAGTAAAGTATATTACACATAATAACAATTTATGTACAATCTATTTGCAAATTTATTTCACATATAAATGTAATAGAATACCGACCAAGCAAAAAGCTATAAAACCCGCATTGTATAAATATCTATTGAGTTTAGGTAAGCGCCGTTCATTTCATAATTAAGCTAAATAATTTCTTATTTACAGCATTATAAACAATTACCTACTACACATAAGTAAACTAGGTGATGTATTGAGTATTTTTAAATAATCTGAAGAAAATTCATAGCTACGAGCATATTTTTTTTTTAAACACTAATCAACAAAAGAAATGCGAAAAAGATAGATAGTTTGAGTAGCTATTTAATATTGGATTATTTCGAAGATAATGAATGTATCTGTACATTTGTACAATGGTACTCTAAGATGGTTAGGTAATAAGTCATTACCTATCATTACATTTACATCTAAAGATTCTACATCGGAAGCGAATTTAGTCTGGACTTTATTGGGCTAGACCAATTTAGACTGGTCTAGAGCAAACTTGCTTTCAGTGTAGAATCAGCCCAAGGCTGCGGTTCCATCGGATGATAATTACGTCGCATGTCGTCTCTCGTAAATAAAAGCCAATTGTTTCTTGTCATACGGATCCACATTAGGTGAGGCCGATAGTCGGTCGGGGGTGGGCGCACAATCGTACCCAATTGAACCACAGCCTAATCTGAGACTGACTAAGACACGATGCACACTAGTGAAACGCGCTTCGTGAAATGTGTTTCACGAAGCCCGTACATAAGGTTAACACAGAGCAGTGCACACTGATGAAATTGAGTAGCTATTTAATTTAATAATATGATTATTTCGAAGATAATGAATGTATCTGTACATTTGTACAATGGTACTCTAACATGGTTAGGTAATACTAATAAGTCATTACCTATCATTACATTTACACCAAGATTCTACATCGGAAGCGAATTTAGTCTGGACTTTATTGTACTAGATCAATTTAGACTGGTCTAGAGCAAACTTGCTTTCAGTGTAGAATCAGCCCAAGGCTGCGGTTCCATCGGATGATAATTTCTAATGTCGTCTCTCGTAAATAAAAGCCAATTGTCTCGTGTCATACGGATCCACATTAGGTGAGGCCGATAGTTGGTCGGGGGTGGGCGCACAATCGTACCCAATTGAACCACAGCCTAATCTGAGACTGACTAAGACGCGATGCACACTAGTGAAACGCGCTTCGTGAAATGTGTTTCACGAAGCCCGTACATAAGGTTAACACAGAGCAGTGCACACTGATGAAACCGGGTTTCATGAAACTCATTGTGCATTGACAGATGAAATGCGTTACAGCCAGGGATGCCCAACCGGTCGATCGCGATCACCACACTCAGCAGTTTTTGAACCTGGCAATATCATCTTACACACCCGATTACTCCAAACTTGTGGACCAAATTCAGGGCCAAGTCTCTCATTAGGTAAGTCGATCGCAAGACTGTATTGAAAATTCAAGTCGATCTTTCTCTGAAAAGGTTGGGCACCCCAGCGTTACACGAAACGCGTTTCTCCAGTGTGCACTGCGCACTTGAGAGTTTCTTCCGATTTTTTCCGAATGTCCTTGTAGGTAATCAGAAGATAATTTAGTTTTACATAAAAAAAGAAGGGATTACTTAGGAGATCAATGAGGAATAAGACGAAATTTCTTCTTCAGTAATTACTCATTTAGATTTCTTTATTTCTTTCATATTTTCAATCGTATTTACTGATGAAACCGGGTTTCATGAAACTCATTGTGCATTGACAGATGAAATGCGTTACAGCCAGGGATGCCCAACCGGTCGATCGCGATCACCACACTCAGCAGTTTTTGAACCTGGCAATATCATCTTACACACCCGATTACTCCAAACTTGTGGACCAAATTCAGGGCCAAGTCTCTCATTAGGTAAGTCGATCGCAAGACTGTATTGAAAATTCAAGTCGATCTTTCTCTGAAAAGGTTGGGCACCCCAGCGTTACACGAAACGCGTTTCTCCAGTGTGCACTGAGACTTCAAGCCTGATTAACTCGGTTGAGGTTCAATAACAGGGGCCGGTTTATGCAGAATGCTCAGGGGCCGATTCGTATTGCCCTTGCTGTTATCTCGCTTGCGTACTTCATTCGGACTCTGCAATACTTCCGTGTATTCCCGGATGAGATTGGCTATCTGGAATGCTTGCGATGTGGTCAGAATGACTTTGCTTTGCTTGCGATCGCTCCCCGTGATGATCATCAGACAGTTGAGTGCAGGGGAGTAACTCAAGACGCTTTCATACTCATAGGTGACCAGGGCGTTACGAGATCTGTGCTCCAGGAGGTGTAGACCTACTTGATCTACAGCGAGCCACAACACACGGGGCCAGTTGGAGGTGAAGGACTGCATCACGTCGAATATAGTCGCGCGGTGTAAGGGCCAACTCCGGATGAGGTTGAGAAACGCTTTCTTCGCCTCTGCTGGCGTCATACCGCGTAGACTCTGGTGATGCATGTAGACACCCTCACTGGACAAGGCTGGGACTAGACGGGGTGGGAGACAGTGCGCCGCTACTTGACGGTAATCCTGGAGGTGATCCGGACAGTCTCCCAGCTCGACCTGAGCTTGCAGTGCAGACAACATGACTGCTTCCTTCTCTGATACCGGAAACCTGAGGATAAACACCATGAGAAAAGATTATTGAAATATGCAAAGTGATTGTAATGGAGGCATTTAGTAATGCTGTAATATCTACAAAAGTTGTGAAAAAGCCAACCGTTCCGCGAACGAGCATTACTCGTTGAGGATAAAATTCGCCTTGGGCAGGAATCGAACCCTCTCGCGAACAGAAAAAAGAACAGATTACTCACCTATCACTCCGCAGTCCATGCAACACTTGATGATACAACAACTCTTTCTCCACAGGATCATCTAAATCCATGTAAGCATCCAGGAATAGATGTTTCTTGAACAGGAACGCGTGCGTTTGTTTGCGGCTCGGGGTTTTCTGCGTATTCTGAGCAGCGGAAGCATTGCGATATCTCTCCCATTTGGACATGACATCAGCCACCTTCTCGTCTGCTACCAGACTCCGCTCTGAACTGCCTAGCACCTGGAATATAATAAAAAAAATCAGGTGTTAACACCACATGACTTTCCTTATCCTATTGAATGATGCTTATTTGGGTGCAATGGTCTTCTACCGTAACTATTCAAATATCTCTACCCGTTTTGGTGTGAACATCACATGACTTTCCTTATCCTACTGAATGATGCTTATTTAGCTGTTCTTCTACCGTAACTTTTCAAATATCTCTGACGGTTTAGTCAGTACAGTTGAAAACCGCCAAAAAGCGGTCAAAAACTATCAAAAAGCTGTCAAAATACCGCCAACCACAGAACCTACCTTAACCAAAACCAAAAGTATAGTGTCGCATTTTTGTTAGTGGGTTAAGTAAGTAAATCTGATTGGTTGGGCTACCCTAGAGCACCTACCTCATACATGGCATATCCTAGGGCACCTACCTCATAAATGGCATATCCTAGGGCACCTACCTCATAAATGGCATATCCTAGGGCACCTACCTCATACATGGCATATCCTAGGGCACCTACCTCATAAATGGCATATCCTAGGGCACCGTCCCGTAGTCCCAGCTTCGCTCGTATGAGGGCCACAGCATCTCTGGCAGTAGCACTAGGATGGAACTCGACAGCATGATAACTACCGTCCATGAAGTAGAAGCGAGCGTAGATAGGACGTCGGTTGATGGTACATAGGATCTCCTCACGGGATGGAGGCCATTGCCGGCGCCGGGTGCCTTGGGTCTTCAGCACACACTGGGGAAAAGAAGGAATTTATATTGTGTTAAGCATAAATGCTTGTCACAAATGTCGTTCCCCGCTTAATATACTACGCTAATTTTTGTGACTTGACTTGGACTCGAACCACCAACCTCCAGACTGGGAAAAGAACATTGTATATTGTATAAGCCATCGGCGATAGCACATTGAATGCACACTACCAGCTACTAATTCCCAATGGACTACTAGAGTTTGGGAACGTTACTCGTGGTTTGTGTCCGGATGGGTGGGTGACCATCTGGGTAATCGCGTCCTCAGTCCTCACGCAGGTTGGGTGAGGTAAATGTGAGTAGGCGGCGGGTAGCCTTTTGCCAAATAGAGGGTAAAACCCCCGTCAGTAAAAACCTCAGTTAATTAGGGATAGGCTCGGCTAGGATATATATATAAAAAAGAGAGAGAGAGATTTGTTTCGCTCCTATTTTCAAGGCGAGCCTAGCCTAACCATCAACTAACTTATACAGTAACGTAAAAAAAAAGTTTCCACGGGTTCCCAACTTACCTTCTCTGCAAACCTGGCATATTTCCCCTCCTCGGAAACACAGTCGCTGGAGCATCGCTTCAAGTGTGCCACCAGGTACTTCCTCACTAGCCGATGTGCGGGGAGCACGACAGAGCACGCCAAACACAGCAGGGCCCAGTGGCGTAAGTTGACTCGGGAGTTGGGGTCGGGGTGGTCCGTGGTTTGCTTGATGAGCTGTAGATAGAGCTCGGTTAGGAGAGAGTCCTTGCGCATTGCTCGCTCCATGACCCCTTGGACGAGGGAGAGATGCTCGTCCTCCGCCCGACGTACGCTTTCACCTGAAATATAGGAGTATGTACACGATTACGAATATGAATTGGCTCGAACCTCTATTGTGGCCCGATTAAGAATATGAAATGGCTCGAACCTCTATTGTGGCTCGATTAGGAATATGAAATGGCACGATCGAGTTTAATAAAAGTTTTTTTTCGAGTTATTTACCGAAGGAAACTAGCCAGCCTAGCTTGGTTGGTAGCGCGTCTGCCTTGTACACGCTAGGCCGCGCGTTCGATTTCCGCCCGAGGCGTCTTTATCTTTATACTAAACAGATAAGGTTCGTTCTGAGAACGGCTAGCTTTCTCTTATCCTGTCTTTCTTCTTTGATTTCGGAACGATAAGATCTCATTAGATGAATAGTTCCCACGAAGAAGGGCCTATGTTATAATTACTTGCTAATAACTAGCATAGGCTCTTCTTCCTGGGAACGAACGATACAATTCCCTCTTTATTTATTTACTTACTCTACCAAACCTCTTTTTTTTCTTATTCTTCCTTCAAAAAAGTCTAAAAGTCTTACCATTCTGTCCCAGTCCAGCATAGGTGAGTATGATGTTGAACATTTGCAGAGCGATCACCTCCTCAGGTTCTGGTAACCTACTCAGACTTTGAGCAATACACTGGCGACTGAATGCCCAGAAGGAGTAGGAGAATCCCTTGTAGGTTTCACTTTGTTCTAGTCCGCCATACTCCAGTCTCATCTTCTCCAGTCGGTTCTTACTCAGTCTGAAACATAAGGATTTGGATGAAAAGTCAGCTCCCACGGCGTAGTGGTCACTGCGCTCGTCTTGCACGCGGAAGACTCGGGTTCGATTCCCGGCGGGGTCAAAAAATTTGTAGCAGGCAAATGATTGATTTCGTGACCGGCTGTTGCAGGGCGAGGCATGGCCAAACTTGTGGAAAAGGCATGGCCGAACTTGAGGCATGGCCAAACTTGTGGAAAAGGCATGGCCGAACTTGTCAAACTAAAAACATAAACGAAACTCAAATATTTGGCGAGCGAGGAAAAGTTTTCTCTCCCTCAGTCTCTGCACTCTGTGTATTTCTTATGGTGATTTTAGCGATCAAAAATTGATCATATCTCAGGATCGGTTTAGATTTTCGCAAAATCCTTTCTTATTGCACACCTAGACCATAAAAGGAATATCCCTACCAAATTTCAGCTTTCTAGGTGTTGTGGTTCTCGAGATAGAGCGATCAGTGTGTGAAATGTGAATGAGTGAATGGATCTTGTTCTTATAATATAAGATTTGGAAAACCATACAATGCTGCAGCGAACAACAAAGTTGTGACAAATTAACACAAAGAAACAGCATTTATTTATTTATTTTCATTTTATTTGGATGAAGTTCATTTGCAGGCTGATTTGCCAATATACATTTAGCGGTGAAAGTGTTAACTCTGGTTCATAAAAATAGGTTAAAACCCCAACTTCAAACCTGGATTATGGTCTTGGTTACCAGTGTGTTACGTACCTTCTTAATGTATTGCGGATAAAGTTGGACGCGGAGTCCTGAGGTTTCTTGAGCAAATCTCCGTTGACTAGAAGGCGCCTACAGTTGACCACATTGTTGTACAGACGTAACCTATCCTCGTTCGTGATGGCTTTGGCCTGGAATAACAATCAAGTTAGGGTTCAACACTCCTGTGTGGCATGTAGTTTGTTGCCGAATTGAAGGTAAAACCTCCGTCAAGAATAGGCGACGCCGTCGGTCGAAGTCGAATGAGAGCGTAAATTGCCTCGACAACATAGATTCACCTCTTCCCTTCGTCGATCGACGGCGTCGACTATGTGTGGACACCTTTACAGTGACATTAAACCCCTATCAAATAATGCTGTCAGTTTAGTAGCTTGGAATGTGACGCGTCTGCCTTGTAAGCGCTAGGTCGCGGATTCGATTCCCGCCTGGGGTGGACTTTGCCCTAAAGGTTTTTCCCCCTTCTTTCTTTGATTTCGGGACGACAAGGCCTCCATTGGCCTCCTTTACAGGACCTTCTATCAAACCTCTTGGAAAAAAAAATACTTACCGGTGCTTCCTGTTCTGTAATCCAGGCAGCCAGGGCCGGATAGTAGCTAATGATGAGGGACCCGAGGGTTAAACTTACCGGGGCTTCCTGTTCTGTAATCCAGGCAGCCAGGGCCGGATAGTAGCTAATGATGAGGGACCCTATTTCTGTTTTCTGTGCCGTTTCGAACACAAAACACCGGTGTGAGCCCTGGTCTATTAGATTGACCGTGATGAAACTATCGCTCGGGTCTAGGAAGAGGGATTCGATATCCACGTAACGAAACTCGTACAGAACGAACTTGTCTTCGGGTTTGATGAGCATGAGACCCTCCCAGTTCACGCCCAAGATGAGATCATTGCCTGAGGAGAGAGCGGGAGTAGAGGTGTTATTAGTATAGAATAGAATATATCTTGTTTATCCTGCTGGGATAGGACTGAAAAGTCCCTTTACCCCCGCAGTCTAACCAAGGTCTCATACATTTTCCTTGTTTATCCTGCTGGGATAGGACTGAAAAGTCCCTTTACCCCCGCAGTCTAACCAAGGTCTCATACATTTTGAAATATTATGGGAAACACATATTACAATTAGAGTAATTGAACAACCCTGATTAATTGGAGAAAAAGAAGTATAGTACAGGGATCGCCAACCCGTCAAACGCGAGAGGTTTTCTGGCAGCTCGCAGTTCGCGGACAGTCGCACAAGTTGAGAGCAAGTCTTGTGCGAACCAAAAATTTAGACTGTTACGTCGTAAATTTTTGGTTCCCAGACTAAAAGGTAGCTCGCCAAGGGTGTCCTAATAGTCATCTGAGTAGCTACTCGCGACCCATTTGACGACCCCTTGTCGACTATATGAGACGCCTATGTACTAGGAAGGTATACGGGATAATTGTGATAAATACGGGACATTTATTATTATTTTCACACGGAATTTTGGGTTCATTGCAATTACGTGAACCCTGATTAATTGGAGAAAAAGAAGTATGGTACAGAGATCGCCAACCAGTCGAACGCGAGAGGTTTTCTGGCAGCTCGCAGTTCGCGGACAGTCGCACAAGTTGAGAGCAAGTCTTGAGGGAACCAAAAATTTAGACTGTTACGTCGTGAATTTTTGGTTCCCAGACTAAAAGGTAGCTCGCCAAGGGTCTCCTAATTGTCATCTGAGTAGCTACTCGCGACCCGTTTGACAACCCCCTAGTCTACTATATGAGACGCCCATGTAATAGGAAGGTATACGGGATAATTGTGATAAATACGGGACATTTATTATTATTTTCACACGGAATTTTGGGTTCATTGCAATTACGTGAACGTGATGGTTAAAAATTCCAGGATGCGAGAGGAAAGATGGCCCAATGGTCAAACATACATACAAATTCCAACAGTCGTTGAAAAACACGCAGTACTTAAAATAACTGAAGTGATAAACTGGAAATATCTGACGTTGGTGATCAAGTCTCTCATTAGGTAAGTCGATCGCAAGACTGTATTGAAAATTCAAGTCGATCTTTCTCTGAAAAGGTTGGGCACCCCAGCGTTACACGAAACGCGTTTCTCCAGTGTGCACTGAGACTTCAAGCCTGATTAACTCGGTTGAGGTTCAATAACAGGGGCCGGTTTATGCAGAATGCTCAGGGGCCGATTCGTATTGCCCTTGCTGTTATCTCGCTTGCGTACTTCATTCGGACTCTGCAATACTTCCGTGTATTCCCGGATGAGATTGGCTATCTGGAATGCTTGCGATGTGGTCAGAATGACTTTGCTTTGCTTGCGATCGCTCCCCGTGATGATCATCAGACAGTTGAGTGCAGGGGAGTAACTCAAGACGCTTTCATACTCATAGGTGACCAAGGCGTTACGAGATCTGTGCTCCAGGAGGTGTAGACCTACTTGATCTACAGCGAGCCATAACACACGGGGCCAGTTGGAGGTGAAGGACTGCATCACGTCGAATATAGTCGCGCGGTGTAAGGGCCAACTCCGGATGAGGTTGAGAAGGGCGTTACGAGATCTGTGCTCCAGGAGGTGTAGACCTACTTGATCTACAGCGAGCCACAACACACGGGGCCAGTTGGAGGTGAAGGACTGCATCACGTCGAATATAGTCGCGCGGTGTAAGGGCCAACTCCGGATGAGGTTGAGAAGAAAACCATACAATGCTGCAGCGAACAACAAAGTTGTGACAAATTAACACAAAGAAACAGCATTTATTTATTTATTTTCATTTTATTTGGATGAAGTTCATTTGCAGGCTGATTTGCCAATATACATTTAGCGGTGAAAGTGTTAACTCTGGTTCATAAAAATCGGTTAAAAACCCAACTTTAAACCTGGATTAAATTTGACACCCTATAATTTCACAACCAACAAGCCTAAGCCTCTCTTGTCTCGCTTCCAGAGCTTACCCAGCTTCCCCAACCTCATAAAACGATAAGATCTCATTAGATGAATAGTTCCCACGAAGAAGGCCCTATGTTATAAACTTGCTAATAACTAGCATAGGGCCTTCTTCCCGGGAACGATAGAGTTACAATTCCCTCTTTATTTATTTACTTACTCTACCAAACCTCTTTTTTCTTCTTATTCTTCCTTCAAAAAAGTCTAAAAGTCTTACCATTCTGTCCCAGTCCAGCATAGGTGAGTATGATGTTGAACATTTGCAGAGCGATCACCTCCTCAGGTTCTGGTAACCTACTCAGACTTTGAGCAATACACTGGCGACTGAATGCCCAGAAGGAGTAGGAGAATCCCTTGTAGGTTTCACTTTGTTCTAGTCCGCCATACTCCAGTCTCATCTTTTCCAGTCGGTTCTTACTCAGTCTGAAACATAAGGATTTGGATGAATAGTCAGCTCCCACGGCGTAGTGGTCACTGCGCTCGTCTTGCACGCGGAAGACTCGGGTTCGATTCCCGGCGGGGTCAAAAAATTTGTAGCAGGCAAATGATTGATTTCGTGACCGGCTGTTGCAGGGCTCACTCAGCCTCGTGAGGAAAATGAGTAGCTATGTGTAAGAGAATTGCGCATAGCAATCGGTGCCAGAATGGAAGGTAAACATTGAGCGTTAGGATTATTGAGGTACTAGCTGAATTCCGTCGCTTCGCTCCGGAATCCCGCTAGTTCATCCCGAGGCATGGCCAAGCTTGTGGAAAAGGCATGGCCGAACTAAGCGTTAGGATTATTGAGATATTTGGAAAATCATACAATGCTGCAGCGAACAACAAAGTTGTGACAAATTAACACAAAGAAACAGCATTTATTTATTTATTTTCATTTTATTTGGATGAATAAAATTGGTTCGAAGTTCATTTGCAGGCTGATTTACATATAGCGGTGAAAGTGTTAACTCTGGTTCATAAAAATAGGTTAAAACCCCAACTTTAAACCTGGATTATGGTCTTGGTTACCAGTGTGTTACGTACCTTCTTAATGTATTGCGGATAAAGTTGGACGCAGAGTCCTGAGGTTTCTTGAGCAAATCTCCGTTGACTAGAAGGCGCCTACAGTTGACCACATTGTTGTACAGACGTAACCTATCCTCGTTTAAGTATATTCAAATGGCCATGATAAATGTCTTTCTCCACTTAAATACACCTCGATAAAATGGACCCGAACCACCAACCTCCAGAACAGAATAAATGGCTCATAAATGGAAGTCTTCTTCTCTTTTTCGCGTGTTCAGACTGGGTCGGTGTTTTTCGTCAGCCTCTCAATCAGCCCTAGCTAGGGTGATTGCTTTGGGCTGACATTTGGTTTTGGCTATGAAAATTTTACGAATGGATGCCCTTCGCACTCAACGGCATATCCTAGGGTACCTACCTCATAAATGGTATATCCTAGGGCACCTACCTCATAAATGACATATCCTAGGGTACCTACCTCATAAATGACATATCCTAGGGCACCTACCTCATAAATGGACGTGCACATTCTTGCAGTTATCCAGACACCATTGCACATACTGGCGGAGCTTGCCTTCACTCTGCAAGTGTTTGTGCAGGAAGCACACGAAATACTTGTGTAACAGTTTGGATGGCTGGAAGGCCACCACGACTAGACATAGTAACAGCCACACCTGCAATACGGGTAAACAAAGCGTTACTTTTTTTTCGTACTTGTCGCCTGGAATAACAATCAAGTTGGCGTTCCACTCCTGTGTGGCATGTAGTTTGTTGCCGAATTGAAGGTAAAACCTCCGTCAAGAATAGGCGACGCCGTCGGTCGAAGTTCGTACTTGTTCAGAAGTCACATCAATGGAAAATTGCTACAAAAAGGATCAGCACAAATGAGTAGTGACCAGTGTTACTATAGGATTAGGTTAAACACAAGTTTGGATGGCTGGAAGGCCACCACGACTAGACATAGTAACAGCCACACCTGAAATACGGGTAAACAAAGCGTTACTTTTTTTTTCGTACTTGTTCAGAAGTCACATCAATGGAAAATTGCCACAAAAAGGATCAGCACAAATGAGCAATGTTACTATAGGGTTAGTGACCAGTGTTACTATAGGGTTAGGTTAAACACAAGTTTGGATGGCTGGAAGGCCACCACGACTAGACATAGTAATAGCCACACCAGTTTAGTAGCTTGGAATGTGACGCGTCTGCCTTGTAAGCACTAGGTTGCGGGTTCGATTCCCGCCTGGGGTGGACTTTGCCCTAAAGGTTTTTCCCCTTCTTTCTTTGATTTCGGGACGACAAGGCCTCCATTGGCCGCCTTTACAGGACCTTCTATCAAACCTCTTGGGGGGAAAAAAAAACTTACCGGGGCTTCCTGTTCTGTAATCCAGGCAGCCAGGGCCGGATAGTAGCTAATGATGAGGGACCCTATTTCTGTTTTCTGTGCGTACTTGTTCAGAAGTCACATCAATGGAAAATTGCTACAAAAAGGATCAGCACAAATGAGCAGTGACCAGTGTTACTATAGGGTTAGGTTAAACACAAGTTTGGATGGCTGGAAGGTCACCACGACTAGACATAGTAATAGCCACACCTGCAATACGAGATAAACAAGGTGTTACCTCGGTTTTGGAAGGAACTTTTTGAAACTTAAGAATTTTGAGGTCACTTTAAAACTCTTTCCCGTAATAGCCACACCTGAAATACGAGATAAACAAGGTGTTACCTCGGTTTTGGAAGGAACTTTTTGAAACTTAGGAATTTTGAGGTCACTTTAAAACTCTTTCCCGTACTTGACATTTGATAGAGAGTAGTTCACAAAAGATCTTATCGGGTCGGAGTGAAATAAAGCCCTTCTTAAATCAATAACATATTACTATGGTTTGATGGTAGAGATTGCCTAACGCAATAATCACGCCCTGTTGTAATTGTGTTATTTTCAAAAAGAGGAAGGATTAAGCATCATTCCTGGAAAATTTGGTTTCTCTAAGTGTAGTAGGTGCGGAGCTATGGGGACATTCCGAAAACTTTATTGTCGGACCTCGTATAATAAATCAATAACAAACGGTCTTACTTTCTCTGCGGCTTCGGGAGGCAATAATCACGCCCTGTTGTAATTGTGTTATTTTCAAAAAGAGGAAGGATCAAGGATCATTCCTGGAAAATTTGGTTTCTCTAAGTGTAGTAGGTGCGGAGCTATGGGGGCATTCCGGAAACTTTATTGTCGGACCTCGTATAATAAATCAATAACAAACGGTCTTACTTTCTCTGCGGCTTCGGGACTAGGGTTATTGGTTGCTTGACGCATACATTGCACTAGGATTTCATCTCGCAGTTCATCTCGTTCTAATCCAGCTCCTATGATTTTCTGCAGGATCTCCAATTCACTTTCTGCCTTCAGATCCCCCCGCATGTACTTGCAAAGGTCCTGGAAATGTTCAAGTCACAACAAAAAGTTATTAGAAAACACGAAATCTTCAACAAGATTCGAGAACAAATGAGAATGTATTCAAAAATTCAACCAATTTATTTTTATTGACATAAACATTAATAAAAATAGCTACCTACTCATTTTATCACGAGGCTGAGTGGGCCCTGTAACAGCCAGTCACGGAAACAATCATTTCCATGATACAAAATTTTTGACCCCACCGGGAATCGAACCCGGGTCGCCCTAACATGAATAAAGAACTGAAAATGCAAGTCTTACTCGGAACACAGTACAGGCTAGATTGACATTGTCCGGGTCATACATGTGCATATGTGAGGTGGGTATACTGGAGCCTTTGTAATACGTCACCATCTCGTACTTGGGAATCATCTCCAGAGACTTGCGTTTCCTCGTTAGAGTTGCAATGATGGTGCCTGGAATAGAGATAATCGAATTTTTATTAGATGATTCATCTGTCGAAAAAAAATCAATTTTGGTTACCGTTTAAGACTTTAAGTGGACATATTTTCTTACAATTGAAAGTTTCTCTCCCAAGACCGACGTTTTTCCCCCAAGTTTTTATTAGATGATTCATCTGTCGAAAAAAATTCAATTTTGGTTACCGTTTAAGACTTTAAGTGGACATATTTTCTTACAATTGAAAGTTTCTCTCCCAAGACCGACGTTTTTCCCCCAAGAGGTTTGATAGAGAGAACTGTAACTGCTAAGGTCTTATCGTCCCGAAAGCGTAGAGAGAAGGAAGATAGGATAGGAGAAAGCCAGCTGTTCTGAAAACGAACCTTGTGCATTTAGGATACAATCCGCCCCGGGCGGGAATCAAATCCACGACCTAGCGTATTTTTTAATAGGTACTTACATATACATATAGCTACATAATTATTATGTATGTACATACGTTGCAATACCTCATTAAGCCATTAAGTACGCAAATTCATTACCATTTCATATAGGTACCTATAACTATACAAGTCTGTGATGGAGGTACATCATCAATTTAATACATAAAAATAAATAATAATAATAATAATAGTGCTTATTTATACTGCTCGCATAGGACTGTAAAGTCCCTTTACTCCAGCAGTAGGCTACTACTATTATTGTGGTCAAATTCTCAAATTATATTGAGGATAAAATTCCATACCTCGGCTGGGATTGAACCCACGCCCTCCTGTTTACCAGGCGAGCGCCTTGACCACTACACCACCAATGTACCCACACTTTGCAAGTGAATAACTGTGCCAATAAGCCCTTGAGTAGAAACCGAGGTAGGTGGGACTAATGTGTTTTAATAATTCATGGATTAATTCTCCCTCTTTTCTAGGAACCAAACCCTACTCCTGTCCAATCTGCATCGGCAAGAGCTACGTTCAGGCATCGGCGCTGGCGGCACATATGAAATGTCACCTCAGGGATCGAACCCAGGACCCTGAGTCTGTGAGTCTCAAACTGGAAGACGAGGAAACCGCGGTGCTCCAGCAGATTTGCATACAAGAAGAAGAGGTAAGGGAAACGAAGAAATAGTACTAGAGGTTTATTAAATAGACCACCAGCCTAGTTAGCTTGGTTGAGTTGGTAGTGCGTCTGCGTTGTAAGCGCTAGGCCGCGGGTTCGATTCCCGCCCGGGGCGGATTTTATCCTGATGGGATAAGGTTCGTTCTCGGAACGGCTGGCTTTCTCCTATCCTGTCTTCCTTCTCTCTTCGATTTCGGGACGATAAGACCATAGCAGTTACAGTTCCCTCTGTCAAACCTCTTAAAAAAAAAAAAAAAAACGTCAATAGTTTGAAGAGACGCCCGGCATAAATCAACACGGAACAGAGTTTTGATGTTTTACTGATTTTTTTTTTTTTTTTTTTTTTTTTTTTTTTTTTTTATTTTATGTTAAAATTTTTTTT